>NC_056062.1:606060-909090 GCF_016772045.2 Ovis aries
GGACTATAAAGAAAGCTGGGTACTGAAGAACTGATGCTTTTGAACTGTGGTGTTGGAGAAGACTCTTGAGAGTCCCTTGGACTGCAAGGAGATCCAACCAGTCCATCTTAAAGGAAATCAGTCCTGAATATTCATTGGAAGGACTAATGCTGAAGCTAAAGCTCCAATACTTTGGCCACCTGATGCAAAGAATTGACTCATTTGAAAAGACCCTGATGCTGGGAAAGATTGAAGGCAGGAGGAGAAGGGGATGACAGAGGATAAGATGGTTGGATGGCATCACTGACTCAATGGACATGAGTTTGAGTAAGCTCCAGGGGTTGGTTGATGGACAGGGAAGCCTGGTGTGCTGCAGTCCATGGGATCTCAAAGAGTTTGACATGACTGAGTGACTGAGCTGAACTGAATAAATTAATTACAGTTGGACTGAATAAATTAATTACATTTGGAGAGGGCAACAATTGCTTTTTAAATTGGTAGAATCCACTTTGATTTATGAAACTATGATTAGGTTTAAAGGTATTCTTCAACATTTAGAGCTTTTCATTTTAAATTCTGTTTTGTTTAGAATAACACATAGAGCTTTAAGTTATTAAAAAAAAAAAAAGGATTTTACTCCATTGTTGCCTATCTTGGTACAAGTTCAATTATTGATCACAGTATATGTTACCTTACTCTGTTCCATAAAATAGAAACCTAGATATTTAAGTAAACTTTGCAATCAGCTCAGCCCCGTTGCTTCCTACGGGTGACGTCCAAGGCTGTTCTGGCCTAGCTTTGTATCGCTGTTGGCATAGAAATGCCTCTGGCCCAAAGATTTCTTGCAGGAAATGTAATCTGTTTTCAAGTTCAATTGGAAATTTTTTCCCCCCACAATTTATTAGTTAATAATGATGAGTTAGGCCAGAAATTCCCTCCTATTATTCTCTGTATCTGTCTCATACAGTACGATAGCCAGCATCTGGCTAGTGAACACCTGAGATGTGGTTGGTTCCATCCAGGAGCTGAAATGTAAGCAGCCACCTGCAGCTACTGGCAACTGTGTTGGGGCACAGCTGTCAGCTCTGTCATCACAAGGGATCCGAGCCTCAGAAACTCGGCAGGGGCCTCATATTCCAACAGGACCAGGGATGGCCCAAGATGTTTTCGGACAGAGTCCCCTTTCATATCCACAAATATCAAGGATCTGTACACAGAAGTGTCTACTTTGAACACACGTTGATTGAGAAAATATACAAAATAAAAAAGCGAATAAAACAATTTCACAAGGATCTTCAATAAATTTGATCATTATCCACGCCAACGGCATGGCTGTGCTCCTGAGATCAGGTGTGTGTAACACGTTCCCCAGGTGGACAGGGCTTGTGCTCAAATGGATGCAAGCAACCCAGGGAGTAATTCTGCACTCACAGGCTAGAAAGCATCCTTCAAGAACTGAAAGATGAATACATGAAAGAGGAGTCGAAAGAGAAAAGCAGCAAGGAGAAAAATGCGTTAGACATGTGGGGACACCTTATGGTCAGTTAAGCTCCACAGGGTGGGGGCTTGCTGTTGGGTGTTTTCTGTGTGCTCTGGGGTGCGGACACTCTCCTTCACCACCCCTCATCATTTGGCCTCAGATCTTAAACTCCTGCTATTCAGGGATCTTTCCTTCAGGAAAACAGAGTTTACTGTCTCTTTGGTGCCCCTTTAAAACCTGGAAAGTTTGAATCAGTTCTAAGGAGGTGGATGAAACTGGAGCCTATTATACAGAGTGAAGTAAGCCAGGAAGAAAAACACCAATACAGTTTACTAACACGTGTATATGGAATTTAGAAAGATGGTAATGATAACCCTGTATGCGAGACAGCAAAAGAGACGCAGATGTATAGGACAGTCTTTTGGACTCTGTGGGAGAGGGAGAGGGTGGGATGATTTGGGAGAATGGCATTGAAACATGTATAATATCATATAAGGAACGAGTCGCCAGCCTAGGTTCGATGCAGGGTGCAGGATGCTTGGGGCTGGTGCACTGGGATGACCTGGAGGGATGGTGCCGGGGGCGGGGGGGGGGATGGGAGGGGGGTTTGGGATTGGGAACACGTGTACAACCGTGGCGGATTCATGTTGATGTGTGGCAAAACCAATACAATATTGTAAAGTAAAAATAAATAAATAAATAAAGAAAAAAACCTGGAAAGTTTAGAGCCCCTCTGTGGTTCGCATTAGGAGTCACGAAACAGCTTTGTTTAAACACTGACACCCTGATGTCACCACAGAAACAGATGGACTCCCTTCCTGATGTTGCTGAGCCCCTCCTCCCCTCAGCCCACCTCTGCAGGAGGTGCCAGCATCACAGCCACAAGCAAAGGCTGCAGGAGGGCTGCTGTGTTGTGGTCGCTGACCCCCTCGCTCTCCCAGAACCCACAGTGTAAGTGAGAACAACGTGCTTGTTCCTGTTGCGGAAACCACAGCCACCGCCCCAGAGCCTCTGGTTCTGTAGCTCTGGGTCGTCTGCTGCCTGGCAGGGAGGATATTACATAATCATCTCTGCTGTAATTAAATATGAACTCCACAGCATGGATCCAGAGGAAAACATATTTAGTGAAATTTTAACCTGTTTTCCAGGGTGGTTCTGCTCCCCAGAGATATGGAGGAAAAAAGAGAAGCATTCCTTTACTGATGAAGCAAACCCTGAGTTATTGAAAAGGAGATTAAATGCCGAACAACCTATACATTATGAGTTAGCTTCAAGTAAGGTGCTCAAGGGCTTCCCTTGTGGCTCAGCTGGTAAAGAATCCACCTGCAATGTGGGAGACCTGGGTTCGGTCCCTGGGTTGGGAAGATCCCCTGGAGAAGGGAAAGGCTGCCCACACCAGTATTCTGGCCTGGAGAATTCCATGGACTAAGTCCATGTGGTTGCAAAGAGTCGGACATGACTGAGCGACTTTCACTTTTCAATGTGCTCAAACACTGATGGACTCCATAACACCAGTTTCTAAAATAAGTATTTCTAGTTATTGCTATAGACAGCATTAAAAGTGATCCCCCAAGTACTAAACGTTGACATTCTGAATAAATGTGTTCTTCAGACAGCCACACACACACCTGGCCGCAGAAGGTGAGTACAGTGCAGGCTTTCTGCCCCATCCTGAATGATCAACGGTGTTTCACCAACTAGTTCATGAAACTAGGCCATTCCAGGAGCAGCACGGCCTTGCTAACATCTGTGTGGCCTTTCTTCTTGTTGTTGCTGTGTAGTGGCTAAGTCGTGTCCAACTCTCTGTGACCCCCATGGACTGCAGCCTGCCAGGCTCCTCTGTCTATGGGATTCTCCAGGCAAGGATACTGGAGTGGGTTGCTATTTCCTTCTCCATGGGATCTTCCTGACCCAGGGATTGAACCTGGGTCTCCTGCATTAGCAGGCAGGTTCTTTACCACTGAACCACCAGCAAAGCTCTTGTGGCCTTGCTGGCATGGTTAATGGATGCAAACAAAGCACGGATCATTGACTGAAAATAGATATTACTTTTTCTGTTTGGGAGTGGGGAGCCCGTGACCAAATCCAAGACTGCGCAATAAGTTCTAGCTTCGTGTTTAAAAACAAAACCAAAGGGTAGCTCTTGCAAGTGAGGCCACAGAGAGCATGGTTCCCCACCCAGTACCCCTGCAGGGAGGGCCGTGTTCCTGGGGCACTGACATTTACCTGAATGAGGTTGGCAGCTGGGTTCCGTCTTTTCTCAAAATGTTTCTGGCGGTGCTGTTCTTGTACTTTTAATGCAAAACCTGAGCCAAGAATGCCCTGTCACAAAATACAGAAATAGTGCTTAAAAAAAAATTCCCCCCAAAGCATCATTAAATAATACAAATATTTAAAAAAACAACCCTTTAAGAAGAGTCTGAGAAATGACAAACAGTATGCGACCTGTCCATAATCTCATTACTCACTAAACAAACACGATTCCCCCTATTATTATGCCGCTGTCCAATGGCAAGTGGTTGGACAAGAAACAGGTCTTGATGTCTGTCCTTCAGGAAATCACCAGGCGCTGCACTCCAGTCTCCTAGGGTGTAGGAGGAGGCCCCACAATTCCAAATAAAAAATGCCTTTGCGTGGCCCTCTCTGTGGCATCTCTTCACACCTAAGTTAGAGAAAACAGGCCTATCCAGTGACAGACGAGGGGGATTTAAAATCGGGAGCTGTTACTGTCTCGTGGATGCGGACTTGGGAGCTATTTTAGCATGCTAATGGCAACTACCACAGTTCATACTTCCCGTTCATGAAAGGGTGGGGGAATGATCTTATTAAATTTTAAGATCTGTTCATGATGCTATAATTCTGCGCCTACCAAAGGAAAGCAAGTGCGGAAGGACAGTTTAGATGAGCCACATAGACACTCAGGCTTGGAGATGTTTCCATTTTGCCTATTTGTCCAGTAAAGATGAGAGCACGGGTCAATGCGAAGCACATACTTATCGTCCCAATTCTTTTTTTTTTAAAGTTGATTAATTCACTCATTAGTTAGTTTTTGTTTGTGCTGGGTCTTCATTACTGTGAGGGCTTTCTCTAGCTGCGGCAAGCGGGGGCTACTATCTAGTTGTGGTTCTTTGTCTTCTCATTGCAGTGGTCTCTCTTGTTGTGGAGCGTGGGCTCCAGGCCCGTGGGCTCGAGCCCAGGCTCAGTAGTTGCGGTGCACGGGCTTAGTTGCTCCTTGGCACGTGGGATCTTCCTGGATTATGGGCTGAACCTGTGTCTCCTGCATTGGCAGGCAGATTCTTTACCACCAAGCCACCAGGGAAGCCCCTCTCCTGGGTCTTAATCCTCAGAGTCCTAACACTCGGAGCATGCCTTGCCTTCTTGGTTTTGGCTCACCCATTAGGTCTGGGGGCTGGTGAAACTAGCCCGATCCTTCTGCGTTTATACTGGCTTTTCGGCTGGTTTGCCTTTTCTGCATCGCGTCTCCGTCTGCCAAAATCCTGCTCTCTTGATTTGTCCCCTATGTTCAGTTTGCTTTGGTCTAAATTTGTGGAATCAAGATGCTTCATGCCAGCCTCAGGTTGAGGCTGGCTTCAGAGTTCCCTCAGCTCAGTCTCTGGGCTTTGTCTCTCAGCCTCCACTTTATTGGTGTGGGAAGCAGAGCCCCTCTGCTTTCGAGTCTGGGATTTTACTTGCTAGCTATAAATTATTAGCTTTTTATTAAAGGAATCTAACCCTTAGGTTATAGCCAGGTATCTTACGAGCTGTGAGTCAGTTCCTTGCCGTAGGTAAGGGACGGCTGTTTTTCTTTTCTTTATGTGTCTGAAGTCACTCAAAGATAGTAAGAGCTGTCTGAGGGGGTGGTATGTCTCATCCTGCGATGTGTTAGGTCTCAGTGGATGACAACTTGATGAGGATATTTTGGAGCTCTAGATAACCTTTACTCTTCCTCCTTATCTTGAGGCAGTTTAGTCGCTAAGTCATGTCCGATTCTGGTGACCCTGTGGGCTGTATAGCCTGCCAGGCTCTTCTGTCCATGGGATTTTCCAGGTGAGAATACTAGAGAATTCTCCTTGAAATTCCACAATTCTGAGTACCTCTGTGATGATAACCAGATAATAAATAACTCAGTTATGTTTAAATACAGTTATACACTGATACTATTGCCGTTAATGAGCGGTGACAGACTCCCTCATCAATCAGGACGCACAACTGCACTGTGAAATTAGCAACAACGTCATAGGGTCTGTTTTCCATCGCTCTTTCTCAGCGACTGTCTCGTCCTGTCTGAGGTTCTCATCTCACGCAGGTTGTGACTGAACAAACGAAGCTTTATGAAAACCTGGTTTGTAGGATTTTATTCGTGGATTTTAACATCTCCCTCCATTTAGAGGTTATAAAAATGGCCTTCTGTTTCCAAATCCAAATCAACTCTTAGTCACAACTCCAAAATTTCCTTCTGTTTCTTAAGACCATTTAGGAAAGATTTATTTATTTTTCTTTTAATGTCATTTTTCATGAAGCTTAAACACACAAGAGACTACGAAACAGCAGAATTTATAGCATATATTTATATTATGTATTTATATTACATGCATAGATGTGTATAATCCACTCATAGGAAGCATAATTTAGTTTTTGTAGAAATTGAATTAACAGCAATGGCTACTATTTTTGAGCATTCATTATGTAAATATGAGGTTCAGAGTTAAATCCCTTTTGGAAAATGAAGACAGGCCCTGCATAACACAAACTGAGCACCTGCCAAGCAAGCTAAAATGTGGTGAAAATCACGCTGGCATTGCTCAGAAACACACACTAGTGGATGGCACACGTGGGCTGCAGGCCTCTTGAGCCAGACTGTACATCACAGCAGTCATGACACCATCTCTGCTCATCGTCTGCTCACGGCTCCTGTCCAGTCCTCTGCCATCTCCTTCAGCCCTCAGTTCATATACAGAAACACAGGTCTGTTAAATATAAAGCCTGCTGTGTAAAACACAGCTAACGTGCCATCCCTTCAAATATCGAGACCGACAGAGACACATTCTCAGAAACTGAGTTTTGTCTTAATTCATTTCCTAAGGTGAGATAATCTTCGAGGTTTTAAGTTTTAGAAGTTCTCCATAAACATCAGATAGAAATAAGACATCTTGGCAAATATTTAAAATATTTACCCTTGTTATCCTCCAGGTTAAAAGAGCTGATTTGTACCCTGTACTTGGCAAACAGGTTAAAGATATTCTCAGCAAGAGGGAAGCGAGGGTCAGTAGGTGGAGACAGTCCCTCCAAGGCAGTGGGGACTTATGCCACTCATGCTTCTCGGCCGAGAATACAGGAGAACTCTCCTTATCTTGAGGCCCTGGGATGGGGCCTCAGGGAAACAGACCCCAGCCGAGGTGGTGGCTGGCATGCCTGTGTGATGTGCAGGAGAATGCCTCTGTGGTGTACAGGAGAATCCTACTTCCAGGGAAAGACAGGGAAGGTTCTTCTCTCTTGGCCCTTTCTTTTCTGGGTGGAAGGCAGGCCCAGCATCCATTCTGACTTTCTTAGCAAAGTGCCCCTGTGTTCCCCTAGTTTCAATCCGACACCACTGCTGCCAGCAAGTGCACTGGACATACTGGTGTTTCTGGCCAACTTTTTTTTTTTTTTAATTAAAGGTAAACATGAACCATCTTTCATTCATTCAGTAAGAACCCAGCACCTACCGTGAGGCAGCAGTGAAATTCTCCATTGTAAAGTCTACTCTGCTTGGCCCTGTGAGGGGATGCTACGGGTGAGTGAGACTTTGATTTCCAACACATATTGATTTAATTTGCATTAAAAAATCTTAACACTTTATTGGGAAAGCTTCTCAGGAATGATTAATTAGTCTCTGCCCCTTAACCTAACAGCAATACAACTGACTCTGCCATGATGGTCCAGGGTTTCAGGATGGAGATGGGCAACCTGCTGGATGAGATGCAGGCAGTGCTTGGAGATGGCTGACCTTCATGCGAATTGGCCCAGGTCTTTACACCTTTGAACACTTGTCTTTGCTCTCTTCTTACAGGCTCTTTTTTCCGTCCCTTGCTATTATCTCTTCCTGGTGTAGTGTCTGTTCTGCCAGCCTACTTTCACATTGCTGGTTATAATCCTTGAAGAAGTGTGAAACTACAGAACTCACCTTATCAGACTTTCCTCTAAATTAAGCGAAGGTAATGAAAGACTTCGATCTCTCCCGGGAAGACAGCAGACGCTGTTGCCCTGCGAGTGAATTGCCCCGACGCGGCCTCCGCCATGTCTGCGATTCTTCGAGGGATCACATGGGCTGTTACACGTGTGGCCTCAGGATGAGTATTAAACCCAACAGCGACAGATCTTCGGTGCCATCATTTTGGGAAAAACAGCACAAGACTGCATTTTGCTGTTTGTAAGGTATTTTCCAGCAGAGAATCTGGCTGTCACGTGGGTGTCTGTTCTACATGGCTGACGTTGTGAATTCACGTGACTCTGGATGGACAGAGGCTTTCTGTCTTTTTTTCCACTTTGTCTCAGCAGGAAACACACATATATTGTAAAAGTTTTCTTCATGACAAACACTTGACTTATGTTATATAATTGATCTTCAAAAACTTTCTTTGGGTGCAATAACTCTTCATATATGACATTAATAAATGTACTCAGGGTCTGTCACGGGCTGACTTGCGTCCAAAATTTACAGGTTGGAGTCCTAATCCCCAGGCCCTCAGGGTACGACCTTATCTGGAGAAAAGGTCTTTACACAAGTGATCAAGTCACAGTGAGCTCATATGGCAGGCCCGAACCCAGTGTGGCTGGTGTCCTTTTTGGAGGAGACTTGGACATGGACAGAGGGAGACACAGGGAGTAGACGGTGTCCATGAGGCCTGGATACATCTCTCCTTTGGGGCCCTCAGAAAGAACCAGCCTTGCCAGCTCCTTGGTTTTCAATTTTCACCTCTAGAACCATGAGAAAGAAAGTGAAGTCGCTCAGTCGTGTCCGACTCTTTGTGACCCCATAGCCTACCAAGCTCCTCCATCCATGGGACTTTCCAGGCAAGATTACTGGAGGGTGTTGCCATTTACTTTTCCAGGAGATCTTCCTGACCCTGAGATCAAACTCGGGTCTCCCACATTGTAGGTGGACGCTTTACCATCTGAGCCACCAGGGAAGTTCCAGAACCATGAGACAATTGAACTATGTTAGGTCAAGCCAGATAGTCTGTGACACCCTGTTACAGCAGTCCTAGCAAACCAACACAATCACACTTGGGGAGCATGAGACCGAACCCGAATTCAAAGTGAGATCTGATACCTGAGCTCATGCATGGACCCTGGGGACCCTTCTCTGACTTTGGGTGGTCTGGGGTGCAACCACCTAGTCAGCCTGAAGCTGAGCACTGCTTCATGGGAGGGACAAAGGGCTCGGGCAGAGGTGGAGCCCCAGGAACCTCAGCCTGTGGTGCTGAAGGCCCCACCCCCTTGGCTCCTTGGAGGGGTGCCCTGGGGTCTCTCGGGCTGAGGCTGAGAGGTGAGCCTTCCTGTGTCTAGAGCAAGACGGAGGCGCTGGTTCCTTAAGCAGCATGGCGACCGCGGCTCTAACACTCCTGCTTCTGGGCTTGTTTCCCCCACGAGGGGTGGAGTGAGCCAAAGAGAGAGCTTGAGGATGGAGGCAAATTGTACTAAATATTTTCACGAACTGCCTTTGAAGACACAAGAGGATAAAACAACCAGAAAGACAGGCTTCATCCACTCAGGGGAAAATAATCAGAAGCTTAAGAGAAGATAAGTGTGCTCTTCATTCTGATACGATACAGAAACTGGTGGTTAACAAAAATCAATGATGACACAAACAATAAATCATCTGACATTTTAAAGACCCTTTAAATCCATGTGCTTCTCACTCAAGTGGATCCGAAGAGGTAAACACTCCACGTGGGCACATGAATCTCTTCAGTAGCTCACATCTCACACACTTAACTGGAGCCATCAGTTTAAGAGGAGGACAGCTTTAACTCTTTATACCTATTTTCAATGTATTAGGAGCATGTTGACTGAGAGGTGATGCCACCTGGATTATTATCAGATCCTAAAGCCCCAGCTGGTAGAAAACTTTTGGGTTAAATGTCTCCAAGGGAAGACCATTTTTATAAATTATCCAACTAGCTATATGTAGAAAAGTCAACATTATATCAGAAAAATGATACCAGTAAACATATAGCTATGTTCCAGGGCATACTGTTTAAAGGAAGCTCATGCTAGTAAACCTCTACAATCCAACTGGAAGTGCTTAATTTTTGCAAAGATACTCACAGCAGGAAGTGCAAAAAAAGAAATGCCCAGGAGTGCGAAGCCTGCTGACAGCAGCCTTCCCAGCCACGTCAGGGGGGTTTTGTCTCCATAACCGATCGTGGTCAATGTTATCTAAAAACAAATAAACAGGACATGCAGCTTAAGTACTTGAGAGGAAAGTCAGGACTCACGAACAGTTTCCACTAAATCATTATTCAAGCAGTCTGGCTGGCGCATTTTATTACTGTGCTTTAATTTTCCATGACACATAACAGAACCCTTTGCTTAAGGAAGGGAGTAACCTACATACTTGTTCCTCCCTTATAACACGATTTTCCATCTTTCCTAAGTGCATTCAAAGAAAGGCTAGATTAGCAAGTGGATAACCATCAGTGATACAGGAATGATAGCGCCATGGCTTTCAGTTCAGTTCAGTTCAGTTGCTCAGTCATGTCTGACTCTTTGCGACCCCATGAACTGCAGCACGTCAGGCCTCCCTGTCCATCACCAACTCCTGGAGTTCACTCAAACTCATGTCCATCAAGTCGGTGATGCCATCCAGCCATCTCATCCTCTGTCATCCCCTTCTCCTCCTGCCCCCAATCCCTCCCAGCATCAGAGTCTTTTCCAATGAGTCAAATCTTCGCATGAGGTGGCCAAAGTACTGGAGTTTCAGCTTTAGCATTAGTCCTTCCAAAGAACACCCAGGACTGATCTCCTTTAGAATGGACTGGTTGGATCTCCTTGCAGTCCAAGGGACTCTCAAGAGTTTTCTCCAACACCACAGTTCAAAAGCATCAATTCTTCAGCTTTAAGACTGGATCAGTACACAAAACAATAATTTATGTTAATTAAGTCTATCCACTCATTTCCCTGGCAGGCATTTCCTGAAGGCCTGGTGTGTGTAGGGTGCATGCTTTGATTTGTAGTGGAACAAAAATGAGAGGTGCATGGCTCCTTTCCTGAGACATTTAGGGCATAAGAGGGGAAGTATGTCACACACAAATCATTAAAACACAAAATAGGGCAAGACAGGTATGCTGGAAGCACAAATAATCTGCTGCACAAATTCAGAGATTAGTACTAGCTTGGGCGAGTTGCAGAAGCTTTGTTGGGAAGATGTCATCATACCCAGGCTTTGAAAGAGGGGTAATATTTTGAGAGATAGAGATGATAGAGTGATCCAGGGAGGGGATACAGATGAACAGCTGCACAGCAGTGGGATAAACAGGGTGGGTTTTGGAATGTGCACTTAGCTGCACTGGAGCTACGCTGATGCTAGACCAGGGAGTGTCTAAGAAATGATCTCTGGGTCTTGTCTCCCTAATGATAAACTGCTCCAGGGGCTGCTTGTGTGCCTTAGAACAGAGTTCTGGCTGTACTCCAGGACAGACGAGGCAAGCCTGACCTGGTAGAATGATGGGGTGATTGACTCAGAACAGCGGAAGTGGGATGGTACGAGGTGGAGCATATCCATTGATCATCCAGAAGGAAGGTGACGACCAAACCAACAGGATTTGAAAATTTCAAGTGAAAAATGTGGCCCCCTAAATAGAAAGACGACAACAAGAAGGAGAGGGTTTGGGAGCAGAGATGAGTGACTTTCAATGACGGCTTTTCAAATATCAGTATGTGGTTGATCAAGACATTCTGTGTGTGTGTGTGTGTGTGACCTCAGTCATGCCTGACTCTTTGTAGTCCCATGGACTATAGCCCACCAGACTCCTCTGTCCATGGCATTTTCCAGGCAAGAATACTGGAGTGGGTTGCCCTGCTCTCCTCCAGGGGATCTTCTCGATGCAGGGATCAAACTCTTGTCTCTAAAATCTCCTGCTTTGGCTGGTGGGTTCCTTACCGCTACTGCTACCTGGGAAGCCATATTAGCAGGGAATTAAGAAGCAGAGCCTGAGTCAGATGTGGGTTTTGGAATCAGGTGCTGGGTGACTGTGGAAGCAAGAGTGTGAAGAAGGGGTGCAGGACACCTCCTCAGGAAACCCATGCGTTTAAGGGGCAGAAGGAAAAGGAAAGCCAGAGGAGTATATTGTTTCAAAAGTAGGGGGCTAGGAACGGGTTATGTAAATGGAAGCTCAATGGAGAAGAGAGCTTCACAGAAGACCAGATGAGCCCTGGTGTCACAGGCTCATGGAAAACAAGGAGAATGAGGACTTAGAGAGTTAGACACAGGGACAGGGTCACCAGCGGTTTCTAACAGCAGCAGTCTTGGTCATGTCACCTTCTCCAGCTTTCGGAGGAGGGACGCCTTTTGAGAGGCAGAAATGGTAATGGAAGGGACACTTGGTGCTATAAACCCTCCAAAAGCATCCAGCTCAGCTGACCACCCTTCCTAGACTCCCTTCTTGCCTTACTTTCATGGTTTTCCCTTTACATCTTTGTTGTTGCTGTTGCTCAGGCATGTCCAACTCTTTGCAACTCCATGGACTGCAGCATGCCAGGGTTCCCTGTCCTTCACTATTTCCCAGAGTTTGCTCAAACTCATGTCCTTGAGTGGGAGATGCCATCCAACCATCTCATCCTCTGTTATTCCCTTCTCCTCCTGCCCTCAATTTTTCCCAGCATCAGGGTCTTTTCCAGTGAGTCGGCTCTTTGCATCAAATGGCCAAAGTAAAGGAGCTTCAGTCCTTCCAATGAATATCCAGGATTGACTTCCTTCAGGATTGACTGGTTTGATCTCCTTGCAGTTCAAGGGGCTCTCAAAAGTCTTCTCCAGCACCACAGTTCTAAAGCATCAATTCCTTGGCTTTCAGCTTTCTTTATGGTCCAAATTTCACATCCGTACATGACTACTGAAAAAGAACATAGCTTTGACTATATAGACCTTTGTTGGCAAGTGCTGTCTCTGCTTTTTAATATGCTGTTTGTCATAGGTGCATCTTTGGCAGCGTCTTTTACGTGGCTCATCCAACACCAGTCAACCTTCGAATATTAGATTCTTAAGGTTTGCTTCTGGGTCTTTTTCTCTTTTTTGAAAAATTCTGTTCTTCAATTTTTCCTTTCTCTTCTATCTCTTCTTTTCTCTCTCTCGCCAGGTGATCTGAAATGCTCTCAAGATTTAAATGCCATTTTTATGAGGAACACACTGAGTTGCTACCTCCAAATCGGACCACTCTTCTGAGCTCTGGATCCACATTATCTGCAACTGATACTTCTCTTTGGATGCTGCCCAGTCATTTAAACGGAATATATTTAAGACAGAATTTCTATTACCCCTAGCCTGCTGTGCCAATTACACCCCTTCCCAATCAAGAACACCGCTGTCAGGAATTCCCTGAGGGCCCTGGGTTCAATCCCTGGTTAGGGAACTAAGATCTCACAAACCTCGGGTGTGGGCTGCTCAGTTGGAAGCCTCGAGGAACCCTTGCTGCTCCTTCCCCACAGGTCCCTCTCTGAACCCCTCAGCAGGTTACGATGCTCCGATATTCCCAGTCCACTCCCTTCTCTCTATCCTCATGGACACCATGGTAGATCAGGCTCTGTAGCAGCCTCTTTTTTACTATACTTTTCCCAGTTTTATTAAGGGATGGTTGACGTGCATCACTGTTCAACGCATATAGCTTGGCGGTTTGATTTACATTTGCTGTGAAATGATGACCACAGCAGGGTTAGTGAACATCCATCATTCTGCAGAGATACTATAAAAGGGTAACACTTTTCTTTTTGTGATGAGAACTCGTAGGATTTACTCTCTTCGCTTTTCTGCATATCACACAGCAGAGTCACCTACAGTCACCTTGTGGTACTGACATCCCTGGTGTGGGTTTATCCTCTAACTGGAAGCTGGTACCTTTTGACCATCTTCCTCCACTCCAAGTCCCATACCTGCTGTAACCATGAATCTCATATCCTTCTGTTTTTAAAAATTTATTTCTTTTTAATTGAAGGATAATTGCTTTACAGAAGTTTGCTGTTTTCTGTCAAACCTCAACATGAATCAGTCATAGGTATACATATATCCCTTCCCTTTTGAAACTCCCTCCCACCCCTCCCCCTCCCACCCCTCCAGGTTGATACAGAGGCCCTGTTTGAGTTTCCTGAGCCATACAGCAAATTCCCATTGGCTATCTATTTTTCCTATGGTAGTGTAAGTTTCCATGTTACTCTTTCCATACATCTCACCCTCTCCTTCCCTCTCCCTATGTGCAAAAGTCTATTCTCTATGTCTGTTTCTCCATTGCTGCCCTGTAAATAAATTCTTCAGGACCAATTTTCTAGATTCCATATATATACGTGTTAGAATATGATATTTATCTTTCTCTTTCTGACTCACTTCACTCTGTATAATAGGTTCTAGGTTCATCCACCTCATTAGAGCTCTCAAATGTGTTCCTTTTTATGGCTGAGTAACATTCCATTGTGTATATGTATCATAATTTCTTTATCCATTTATCTGTCGATGGACATCTAGGTTGCTTCCATGTTCTAACTATTGTAAACAGTGCTGCAATGAACAATGGGATACATGTGTCTCTTCCAATTTTGGTTTCCCTCAGGGTATATGCCTAGGAATGGGATTGCTGGGTCACATGGTGGTTTTATTCATAGTTTTAAAAGGAATCTCCATACTGTCTTCCATAGTGGCTGTATCAATTTACATTCCCACCAACAGTACAAGAGCATTCCTTTTTCTCCACACCCTCTCCAGCATTTATTGTTTGTAGACTTTTTGATGATGACCATTCTGACTGGTGTGAGGTGAGATCTCATTGTACTTTTGATTTGCATTTCTCTAATAATGAGCTATGTTGAGCATCTTTTCATGTGTTTGTTAGCCATCTGTATGTCTTCTTTGGAGAAATGTCTGTTTAGGTCTTTTTCCCACTTTTTAATTGGGTTGTTTGCTTTTCTGGTATTGAGTTGTATGAGCTGCTTGTATATTTTGGATATTAATCCTTTGTCAGTTGTTTCATTTGCTATCATTTTCTCCCATTATGAGGGCTGTCTTTTCACCTTGCTTATAGCTTCCTTTGCTATGCAAAAGCTTTTAAGTTTAATCAGGTCCCACTTATTTACTTTTGTTTTTATTTCTATTACTCTAGGAGGAAGGTTATAGAGGATCTTGCTTTGATTTATGCCATCGAGTATTCTGCCTATGTTTTCCTCTAAGAGTTTTATAGTTTGTGGTCTTACATTTAGGTCTTTAATCCATTTTGAGTTTATCTTTGTGTGTGGTATTAGGAAGTGTTCTAATTTCATTCTTTTACATGTAGCTGTCCAGTTTTCCCAGCACCATTTATTGAAGAGGCTGTATTTGCCTCATTGTATATTCTTGCCTCCTTTGTCAAAAATAAGGTACCCATAGGTGCATGGGTTTATTTCTGGGCTTTCTATCTTGTTCTATTGGTCTGTATTTCTGTTTTTGTGCCAGTGCCATACTGTCTTGATGACTGTAGCTTTGTAGTATAATCTGAAGTCAGGAAGCTTGATTCCTCCAGCTCCATTCTTCTTTCTCAAGACTGCTTTGGCTATTCAGGGTCTTTTGTGTTTCCATATGAATTGTGAAATATTTTGTTCTAGTTCTGTAAAAAATGCCATTGGTAATTTAACAGGGATCATATTGAATCTGTAGATAGCATTTGGTAGTATAGTCATTTTTACAATATTGATTCTTCCTACCTAGGAACATGGAATATCTCTCCACCTGTTTATGTCATCTTTGATTTCTTTCATTACTGTCTTATAATTTTCTGTATACAGTTCTTTTGTCTCCTTAGGAAAGTTTATTCCTAGATATTGAATTCTTTTTGTTGTAATGGTGAATGGGATTGATTCCTTAATTTCTCTGTATCATTTTTCATTGTTAGTATATAGAAATGCAAGTGATTTCTGTGTATTGATTTTGTATCCTGCAACTTTGCTAAATTCACTGATTAGCTCTAGTAGTTTTCTGATACTATCTTTAGGGTTTTCCATGAACAAATCATGTCATCTGCAAACAGTAAGAGCTTTACTTCCTCTTTTCTGATCTGGATTCCTTTTATTTCTTTTTCTTCTCTGATTGCTGTAGCTATGACTTCCAGAACTATGTTGAATAATAATGATGAAAGTGGATACTCTTTTCTTGTTCCTGATCCTAGGAGTAATGCTTTCAGTTTTTCACCATTGAGAATAATGTTTGCTTTAGGCTTATCATATAGGGCCTATACTGAGGTAGGCTCCTTCTATGCCCATTTTTTAAAAACACATATAAGTGAGATCATACAGTATCTGTCCCTGTCTGACTGGTTGCACTTAGAAGTCAAGGTCCATCCACCTGGCTGCAGTTGGCAGAGTTTCTTCGTTTTCTATGCTGAGTAGCAATCCCCTCATGTGTACAGCACACCCTCCTGTTGACCCATTGTCATGACCCTGAGGTTGTTTCCATGTCCTGGCTCTTGAAGATCATAAACCGTCGTCTCTCAATTGCCTTTTCTGTTTTTGCTCCTGGTTCTCTTGTTTCCTTCTCCACAGGGGCTATTTTCTTACTCCTCTCTAGAAGCCTTGCAATGGCTATTCACCAAATTCAGAATAAATTCTAAGCTCCTAGCTGTGGAGCACATGGCCTCGTCTCCGCGGCACCCCCACACTGCCCTGGGCTTCACTTTGCTCACTGCACTTTGACCACAGTGTCCTTTTTAGCTCCTTGAACAGGCGAGGCCATCCTTCCACGGAGCCCTTGCACAGTCTCTCCCCTCAGCCATTCCCCCTTGCCAGGGCTCCTTCTCATTCTGCAATCTTGTCCTAAGCCTGCTGTCCTCAGAGAGGCCTCGTACCCCCACTGTCCACGGCAGGGCCTCTGGTTTCTCTCTGGCCTGCTCGTTTCCCATCGGCTCTTATCATGAGGGGTGGTCTACTCTGCTTTCCCTTGGGCTGCATTTCCTCAACTGTTTCTTTACTCTTTGTTTTCTAGCATGAAGTTTGCCACAAAATAAGAAGACCTCAGTAAGTGTTCAGTAAACAAATAAAGAACACTTTCAAGAACATTGGTAACAAACAGAGTGAGAAACTGGGGTGAGAACTCCTGGGAATCTCTGACGTGAGGTGGGGATTTCTAGGATGGATCTGTGCCTGTCTGCAGAGAGGCCAAGTCTGCAGAGGGGAGCTGGGAGCTTTGTGGGGGGTACCCGAGAAAGGGGCTCCTCTGGTGGCTCAGACGGTAAAGAATTCGCCTGCCAATGCAGGAGACTCAGGTTCGATCCCTGGGTGGGGCAAATCCCCTGGAGAAGGAAATGGCAACCCACTCCAGTATTTTGCCTGGGAAATCCCATGGACAGAGGAACCTGGCAAATGAAAGTCCATGGGGTTGCAAAGAGTCAGACATGACTCGGTGACTAAGCAGCAACAGCGAGCCGAGGGGACGGGCACATGGTGGAGGGCTAGCCTTGGTCGTGTGGATGAACGTATCCTCCACAGGGTGGAGACTGTGTGGGCACAACATGAAGAGGGAGCTGGGCTGGAAAAGCTCACGGTGGCTTCATTACCTGCAGTGAAGGACAAGGAGGATCACCCGTGGGGAGAGAAGGGCCTGGAATGGGGAGGGCTCATTTGGGCTGTGAGGATGTGAGAAAGAACGTGCTCTGCAAACCAGCAGCCAAGCGAACCAGATGCCACCAGCAGTCTCGGAAGGGATTCTGATTGCAGGTAAAACACTCCTGGCTACATCTCATGACACGTTCATAACCGTAAATATGCAGGAAGGAGTTTAATCTACCACAAATTTCTGCAAAAGAGCTTAACCCTTTCCAGTAGTTTATTAACAATAATAAATGGAAGAAGAAATTTCATGGTCTGGTCACAGCAATAATGTTGCATTTCTTTGTCTGCTTTCCATTCCAGTCACACATCTGAGCTGTTCTCCTGGGCCTGGGGCTCTGAGTGGGTTTTAATCTCCTGCCTCCAGACACAGCAAAGCAACCATGTTCTCAGTCCAGTTAAGAGTGCTGCGCCCTCCTTTTGAACTCAGGGCTGCCCCTCTTACAGCGCTGGTAAGGAGGTGTCATGAACCCTGAGAGTCACACCTGGGCTGCCTGGGGTGGAGGATGGTGAGACCCTCCCACCTACTTCTTGGGCCACCAGGGCCAGGCCAGGAGGAACTGGAGTGGCCCACAGCCCAGTCTGTAGCAGCCACTTCCTCCGCCGGATCTTACAGTCATTGGGCTGTTGCTTGGTTGAGGGCTGAGGGGCTTTTTGTTGATGGTGAGGCTGAGGAAGGATCTAGCACCAGGATGCCAGGAAGCGTGGGCGAGGGTTCGTGTTTTGTGCCTGTGGGGTGGATCATTTTGCTTCCTATGGCTGCAAAGGGGGAAACTGGGCCTCCTGCTGTTATCAGGGGGCATCACACTGACCCTCCTGCTTGACCTGGCTGCCCCCTTTCTAAGGCAACCTCTGGTTGTGCAGTGCTTAGTTGCTCAGTCATGTCTGACTTGTTGCAACTCCATGGACTATAGCCCACCAGGCTCCTCTGTCCAGAGGGATTCTCCGGGCAAGAATACTGGAGTGGGCTGCCACGCCCTCCTCCTGGGGATCTTCCTAACCCAGGGATTGAACCCAGGTCTCCTGCACCACAGGCAGATTATTTACCATCTGAGCTACCAGGGAGCTGCATTCCATCAAACCATCCTGAAAGAGGGCTGCAGGACAGTGAAAGTGTTAACCTCTCAGTCATGTCCAACTCTTTGTGACTCCATGGACTGTAGCCCAGCAGGCTCCTCCGTCCATGGGATTTCCCAGGCAAGAATACTGGAGTGGATGACATTTCCTTCTCTAGGGGATCTTCCTGACCCAGGAATCAAGTCTTGGGTCTCCAGTATTGCAGGCAGATTCTTTACCTTCTGAGGCACTAGTCTGCAGGAAGGCTGCTGATTCTCCGGGCTCTTGGGTCAAGCTGTCTTTGAGGTACCCCAGTGCAATTACCTTGTGTTTCTTCCCTTTCCCCAGTAACTGGAAGGCCCTGGGAAGCTTTCTCAGTTGGTCCTTTGCACATGAACTGAGTATCCTTTCGGGGTCTCCGCTCCCACACTTGTGCTCAGCAATGCACCCACTTCTGTGTTCCAGAAGCCACGTGCAGCTCCAGTGATTGAGCTGCAGTTAACTGGTCTAGTTTGGATGTAAAGCTAGACGAAGGTGGGGTCACAGAAAGCCCTGAAGACACCCTCTTCCCTGGGAGCTTCTGGCAGGAATTACCTGCTTATAGTTGGCATCTGTGATCTTAAGAAGTTGGCAAAAATCAGGCCTGGAGGAAATCCACTGTACTGAGTGTCATTCCATTTTCTGACTCCTTCCAGAGCCCCTAGGATCTATGCTCTTAACATCTGCTGGTTAGTGAAATTTTGAAAATTTATGTATTTATATATATATTTACTTATTATTGATTCATACTCATTGACTTTTGACTATGAAATGTCATAAAGTTTTGAATTCAAACAATTAAAAGATACACTTTTAAAAAGTTCCAGTATCTCTTTTGGACTCATTTCGACCCCATGGACTGTAGCCCACTAGACTCCTCTGTCTATGGAATTCTCCAGGCCAGAATACTGGAGCGGGTAGCCATTCCCTTTTCCTGGGGATCTTCCTGACCCAGGGATCAAACCTAGGTCTCCTGCTTTGAAGGCAGATTCTTTACCATCTCAGTCACCAGGGAAGTCCCTAACCAATTAAAAAACACATTTTTTAAAAGTTCCAATATCTCTTGCAGTGTTGTTTTAGCAAAATAATACTTTAATTGGTTGTCACGCTTCATGCCTAGAGGTGGAAGCTGGCAGACCAGCCTGACGGGAATGGTTGGGACCAGAAGGACAGGCCTGCATCCCCTGCGGCCTCATCAGGTGAGCTTGGTGGTGCCTGCGGGTTGTGCTGTCCTTCCAGGTGGACATTTACTGGAAGGGCTGCAGCAGGTGGGAGCAGCTCAGAGGAAGTTTTGCCTTCAACTGCAGTCATGCAGGTAAGGAGAGATTTTCTGAAAGTCTTTGGGTTGCAAATATTGGCAGAAAGGAGTAATGGTAGCAAAGTCGGAGGTCGGCTCCAGGCCCCTTAGTGGGTTCAACAATCAGGTGTTTTCTCCCTCAGGAATTATACTGCAAAACAAATGTAAACTCAGGTCCAAGCTTTCCTCAATATTTTTCTTTAATGGGAGGCAGGTGCTGTGTTCAGATTATAATTTAGACATAGGTTAAGCTACAGTTAATTGTTTGTTTTCAATAGCACAATTAATTGGAGACCAGGAGATATAAATCTACCTTCTTTTCTTCCAGCAACAAATCAACAAATATTTACTGGTCTGGTTTTGAGAACACAGGTATGAATAGCTGTTTATAGCTAATGCATTTATGTGAGCATATTAAAATAGACTATTAGTAGAATTCCACAGTACAGTATAATTTCCCCCTAAGGGGGGGGTCCCTTTAAAATTATTTTTATTTTATTTAATCTTTTTTTCTGAGATATAATTGACACACAGCTTTGCAGAAGTTTAAGGTGCACAGTACAATGCCCTGACTTGAACACGTCATGAAATAACACTGTAAGTTCAGCGAACACCCATCATCTCATATAGATACAGCATTAAAGAAATGGATATATATATTATTTTTAAAACTCTTAGGATTTACTCTGTTAGCAACTTTCATATATAACACACAGCAGAGCTCATTATACTTACTGCATGGTACATCATATCCATGGCACTTATAGCTGGAAGTTTGTGCTTTTTGACCATCCTCATTCAATTCCTCCACCTTCCACTCCCTGCCTCTGGTAAACACACATCTGGTCTCTTTTTCTATGAGTTTATTTGTTTGTTTTGAGCCATAATTGACCTAAAGCCCTTTGTTAGTGCCTGTTACACAACACAGTGATTTGGTATTTCTATAGCATTTTGAAACCATCACCAAGGTAAGTCTAGTTACGATATCACCATACAAAGACATTGTACAGTTATTGGCTGTATTTCCCACACTGTACCCTTTATACTTGGGACTCTCTTAGTTTTTACCTTTCAGTCTCCCTCACCTATTTCTTCCCTCTCTCTCCTGCTCTGCCCTCTGGCAACCACCTGTTTGTTTTCTGTATCTGTGGCTCTGTCTCTGTTTTGCTGTGCTGGCATATTTGTTTGTATTGTAGCTTCCACATGTAAGTGAAAGCATATGGTATTTGTCTTTCTCTTTCTCACTTATTTTGCTGCGTGTGATAATCTCTAGGTCCATCCATGTTGCTGCAAATAGCATCATTTCATTCTTTTTTATGGCTGAGTAACATTCCACTGTGCATATAACCATATCTTTATCCATCCATGGGTTGATGGGTCCTTAGGTTGCTTCCATATCTTGGCTATTGTAAACAGCACTGCTATTGTAACTCTTGGCTATTGTAATAGAATATGAGGTGCATGTATTTTCTCCAGCTAGTGTTTTTGTTTTCTTTAGGGCAGAATTGCAGAATCATGTGGTAGTTCTATTCTTGATTTTTTTTGAGGAATAGCTGTATTGGTTTCCATAGTGGGTGCACAACTTACATTCCCTCCAGCAATTCCTAAGGGGTCTCTTAAGGGGGAAGATTCCTGTCAACAGTTGTCAACAACCTCCTTCTCCCTCCCCACTCTTTCCTTCTCTCTGCTCTGTTTCTCTTCTTTCTAGTCTCTTTTCTTCCCTCTTCTCTTCTCTTAGCCCAAGTAATCTCTTGGGCTACTTCCTGAGCATAGGTAGTCATAGAATCTATGAAGTTAATTTTGACATTTGGTCATCTTAAACTAGTAGGTCAGAAAGATTTTCAGTCTTTACACATTGGAAACTCCATGGTGGTGGCATCGCGAAACTCAAGCTCTGCTGTGGCAGGGGCTCAGGGCATTAGCACTCCCTACTTGTTCTCCCAGGCCTGTGGTCAGATAAGCAAGAACAGTGGCAGTCACAGCTATCCAGCATTGGATAAAGTGAATCCACACGTCCTAGTCTCATTTGAAACACAGAGCAACTTTGTGTTTGGGTACTATAATTTTTTCAGTTTTACAGCAATATTAAACAATTGCTTAATATCACACCTCTACTAACACTAACGATGGGGTTAGAACCCTGGTCTCCTGACTATAATACTGTTTTTTTTTTTTTTTAATACAGCATGTGCTCAGTACTATTAGAATAACACTGAACAAAAGTGTCCAGAGTTGCACGTGTGCCAATTTTAAGAACAGATGTCTTAGGAAAGAGTTCTCCAGGGATTCATGCCCAATATACCCCATAAATGCCCCAAAGGTAGGCATGGGGCTTGGAGAGGTTAATAACCACTAGACTGTATGGAAAGCATCGCCAAGGGTGTATGTCTCAGTTTTCACTTGGTGGTTAGTAATCCTGAATAGTTGGAAGTAAAACTTCTGATTCCATCAGGTCACACGTTGGTAGTAAGAAACACTTCTATTTGTGGTACCAGCAGACTTACTGAGTCAGAAACCGATAGCTTCTAAGAGGTGGCAGAAAACACTAGGTCCTGGTAAACCTGATGGAAGGGGGGTTGATTCTCAGAAAGGTGACAAGTGTCATCAAGGACAAGGGTATCCTTGCTCTTTCCACAAATTGGCACCGTTTCCTACTCTTAGATTTTGTAGGGGGATGAATTCATGGCATACATATGGGCTGCATGACCTGTTGAGGGTGCATTACATACAGAGCCTTCCATATTGTTGCTTGGGAAAAGTGTGAGGTCTCTAAGAGCACATTCTAGGACTAACTGGCCAATGCCAAATCCTCTACATGCCTAAAGGAATCATGTCAAGCACAGGTCTCAGGTGGAGGCTATATTCAGAGTAGGTTTATACCTCAAGAGTAAGTTCATACCATCTGCTGCTGTTGCATCTTTAAAGAAAACCCATAACACCATCTTCAACACAGTAAGAGTGGTAAATTAAAAAAAGGACAAGTTGGCCTTCAAGGATAAGGTCGTTACAAGGCAAAACTACTTTAGGAGGATGGGATCTTAAGTTACTTCAGAATAAATCTAAATCAAATCAAAAGGAGGGAAGATAATAACAGGAAAGAAGGAGCTCATAATAAAAAATGAATCCAGGAAAACCTGTTCTTTGATTACTTCAGAATAAACCTGACGTAACTGAAAAGGAGGATAATACTAATAGGAAGTGATGTTAAGCAGAGCTCCGCTATGCAATCAGAAGACCCTGTCCTCCTATAGCTGCCTGGCCTCAGCAACATTCGTCATCAGTGCCTCTTCAGTTGCTCATTCAGAGTCCAGAACATTGTTCACTGAAACCTTGATTCCCAAAGCCCTTCTTCCCTGAAGCTGTAGGTTTGTCCTGAAGCTGTAGGTCTGTCAGGAAGGGCATTGGTCTCTGCTCCTTTGCTGTAGAGGTTCCCCATATCCATTCATGCAGCCCCCATCTGTGGTTGGGTACCTGTCAGGGGCTTAACACCAGCCCTTTCTATGGACTATGGGCTGAATAGTGTCATCTATTATTATGGGAAGAGTTTCCAGGGACCAAAGTTCTCTGAACTGCTATTGCTTTGAGCAGTGCTGATCGCACTACGCATTCCTCCTAAAGTTGGTTTGGGAAAAGTATCTTCTCCATGGAATAGTTTTGCATATAATATTTGGAATTCACTGAATGCTGTATCCATAGACTATAAATTGCATTTTAAATTATATATCACTACTTCAGGTTTTTTTCTTTTTTTAATAAATGGGGATTTCTTTTTTTTTCACCAAAGCCCAGCACTAAGAAACTCATCAAATCAGGATTCTTTCATTTCCTTCATTCCCCTATATTCCGGATGTTTCCTTAGTTAGCAAGGTATGCATTACATGCAAGATGGACAGTTTTAACTAGAAAGATTTCATTGAGGTCTTCATTAATACATAATAAAACATAGAGTATTCCATGGGCTTCCCTGGTAGCTCAGCTGGTAAAGAATCCACCTGCAATGCAGGAGACCCCAGTTTGATTTCTGGGTCAGGAAGATCCCCTGGAAAAGAGATCGGCTATACCCTCCAGTATTCTTGGGCTTCCTTGCTGCCTCAGCTGGTAAAGAGTCCGCCTGTAGTGTGGGAGACCTGGGTTCAACCCCTGGGTTAGGAAGACCACCTGGAGGAGGGCGTGGTAACCCATTATAGTATTCCTGGGATTCCCTGGTGGCTCAGATGGTGGAGAATCCACCTGAGTCGGGAAGATTCCCTGGGAGAGGGCATGGTAACCTATTATAGTATTCTTGGGATTCCCTGGTGGCTCAGGTGGTGGAGAATCCACCTGAGTCGGGAAGATTCCCTGGGAGAGGGCACGGTAACCTGCTATAGTATTCTTGCTTGGAGAATCCCCATGGACAGAGGAGCCTAGTGGGCTACAGTCCATGGGGTTGCAAAGAGTTGGACACGACTGAGTGGCTAAGCACAGTGGAGTATTCCATATTTGTTTTACTTCATTTTGGAGACCTAGTATATGTTCTTATAAGGACAGAACTAGTAAGTTCTCTTGTTTGCTTTTTATGGCTTTAGACAATTTCATTAATGAGTTAGTTAATATCAACAAACCCACTGTGGACCAACCAGGCCTTTTTTTTTTATTCCTAGAAGCTCAGTATCTTAGAAAATTTTTGCTTCTGTAGTCAAGACTAGTTTTTTTTTTTTTTTTTTAGAAAGAGATATAATTAGGCCATTCAAAGATTCTGCTAAATACAGATTCAGTTAAGTTCAGTTCAGTCACTCAGTCGTGCCTGACTCTTTGCGACCCCATGAATCGCAGCACGCCAGGCTTCCCTGTCCATCATCAACTCCCAGAGTTTAGTCAAACTCATGTCCATTGAGTCAGTGATGCCTTACAGCCATCTCATCCTCTGTCGTCTCCTTCTCCTCCTGTCTCCAGTCCCTCCCAGCATCAGTGGCAGTGAAGCGAAAGTCACTCAGTCGTGTAGAACTCTTTGCGACCCCATGGACTGTACAGTCCATGGAATTCTCCAGGCCAGAATACTGGAGTGGGTAGCGTTTCCCTTCTCCAGGGATCCCTTGGTTGATCCCAACCCAGGGATAGAACCTAGGTCTCCCGCTTTGCAGGCAGATTCTTTATCAACTGAGCCACAAGGGAAGCCCAAGAATACTGGTGTGGGTAGCCTATCCTTTCTCCAGGGAATCTTCTCTACCCAGGAATCGAACCAGGGTCTCCTGAATTGCAGGCAGATTCTTTACCAGCTGAGCTACCAGGGAAGCCCTAAGTACAGGTTAAACTTCAGTCGAATAGCACTGCTGCGCTGAAATCAATGAATAGATGCTGCTTTTCCCTGAAAGGCACAGAGATGACCTTTGGAAACCTGCTACGTGGGTTATTCTGGCAAAGAAACAAGCTGGTGACTAAGTACATGGAGAATTTCCCCCACACACTCAACACACAATGCAGTAGGCAGGGGTTAAGTAGGAAGGAGAGTAGTAGGAAGATGGATGGAAGGCTAGAGAGGTGCCAGGTGGATGCACCAGCAGCTGCACCTCAGTACAGAAGGGCGCCCACGGGTCTCAGTCATTCAGCCACATTAGGATTTTCACAGCGATGCAGAAACTAAAATTCAAATCGCTGTCTTCCCCTTGCTGGCTAGAAAAACCTCCTTTTTGCTCAGTTTACTCAGTTTATCCCCACTATGAGTCATACATTTTCACTTGTTCTCAACACATACAAAGTATTTTAGGCATGTCAGATGACAGCTCTCTTCTGGGTTTTCCACTTTCCTTCTTTCAAAGTGGTCATTATTGCTTGTGGGGGAGGGCAAGGAGTTGGAAACCAAATTATGAAACAACAGGATGCTTTGTTATCAGTGACACAATCTTGTAGACATTTAGCTCTGACAATCTAAGGAAAAAGAATCTTAATCTTCAAACGACTATACTTCTGATTCTTACTCATTTTATTGCTGCTATACCAGGTTCTGCTTACTTCAAGCCCTGATGAGTTATCCTCGTCTTTGATGACAATTCTAGTTCTCACTGATGAGCTTCTGACAAATAGCGGAAGAGCGCAGCAGTGAGCTCCACGGGGCAGACTGGCTAACAAACTTACTAATGCTTCAATCATAGTTTAAGAAGATGATGCATTTTTACTTTGGCAACAATCTAACACTCAAGAAATATTACAAGTGCTTTATAAGACAACAAGTTTGCTGGACCAAAGAGACTCTTCAGACAACTCTAACTGCTGTTGTATTTTCACCCTTTTGGCACATATTAAGGAATAAAATAAAAAGAAATGCAGTTTACACATTGCATAAAGCATTCCTTTATCTTAAAACATTCTTATTAGGGTACACAATTCAATGACTGCTTAATAAATTCTTTACAATAGAAAGACAATTTTTGCTTCAGTGCAAAACTATGTGTTGTTTAGAGTATGTTCTTCTAGGTTATCGATTTCTGATTTGATGGGGTGGGGGGGGGCAGACTCTGTACCTTTCATGGCCTTTGAGCTATTTTAGGATTGTGTAAGTTGCAGCAGGAATGCAAAATAATTCTTGTCTATAGATATGTAAAGAAATTCTGTCTGGTGGGGGCGCCTCTGACTTCCTGCTTTCACTGTGGAAGAAGCCAGGTTTGCCTCTGTTTGCAGATTCAATACTCCTAATCTTTACACACTTCTGTTCTGTGGATAGTCCTCTGAACTGGCTGTAACATCTTCTTAGTTCCTTCACTGATAATGACTTAAAATATTTACACATGCTTTATTTTCTATGTGTACGAGAGTCATGTTTTAACTTTTATTTGTTTGGAAAACCATCCTTTAACAACAATATAAAGGAAAAAGAGTAGAAACATTTGAAACACAGTGTCTGTAATCTCTGATCTCACAGATGGTTACCACTCTTTTCTCTTTCCCTTTTTGTACCAAAATTTTACTCATAGCTTTTGTTCAGCTACTATTTCTTTTTTTAAAGCCTCAGATAAACTTTCTGATGAGTGACAAACAACACAACAATTTGTACTTCAAAGCTGCGCTCCACAAAGTTAAATAAGTGAGCTCGTGAACATTTTAATCAAGGTTAAAAAATTATTCATTTTTATTTTGCAACAGACTGGCACGCATGAAGCAGTAAGTTGATTTGTAAGAGAACTTTGTTAGACCTAAGCCGGTGAGGCAACTCTTCAGATAATTAAAAGTGCTGCGTATTTGCACAAAACTAACTTCCCTTTTGGAAGTTCTTTTATAGTATTACTGAGACCACTCATGGGAATCACTGCACTGTATTCAAAGGAAACATCTCACAACATCCCATAAATAAAACCGGATTTTCCCACTCACCGTGCCCCACCAGAGAGCATCTGCGTAGGTAGAGAACTCCTTATTAGCATCCTTTTCCACCAGATAGACAAGGAAAGACGAAAAAATCAGAACCAAAAATCCTATGTACCAAGCTGTGATTAATTCCTAGATATAAAAAGAATGAGAGATGTTTTAGAGGTGAAAAATACTCGAAACACAAACAAAAACAAAATCTAAGCATGATTTCATGTCTTTGACTACTGCTTGGGTATGGTGGTGGTGGTGGTGGTGGTGGTGGTGGTTTAGTTACTAAGTGGTGTCTGACTTTTGCGACCGCATGGACTATAGCCTGCTAGGCTCCTCTGTCCATGGGATTCTCCAGGCAAGAATACTGGAGGGGGTTGCCATTTCCTTATTCAGGGGATCTTCCCGACCCAGGAATTGAACCCGGGTCCTGCATTGCAGGCAGATTCTTTACCGACTGAGCTATGAGGGAAGCCTTATAGATATAAAAAGAAAGAGAGATTTTTTAGAGGTGAAAAATACTTGAAACAGGAACAAAAACAAAATCTGAGCATGATTTCATGTGTTTGACTACTGCTTGGATATTTATGGTGACTTTTACATAATCCACATTGTGTCCTCGCATGGCTTTAGTCAGTTTCTGAAAAGCCCAAGTTTGCTTTCGAAGAGTCTGGCGACCAGGGCGGCCGCGGGTGCGGAAGGTGCGAGCTCACCTTGCTGTGCGCGTAGACCACGGAGCCCAGCAGCTTCCAGGTGCCGCCGCGCCGGTCCATACGCACCATGCGCAGGATCTGCAGGAAGCGCAGGCTGCGCAGCGCCGACGTGGCGAAGATGTTACCCTGAGTTTTGGCAGAAACGACCGCTATGGAGGCGATGAGGACAATGGTATCTGAAAGAAACAGGTTGAAGCAGCCGTTAAGTCGCACAGCCAAGAGGTTTTCGTTTCCCAGAGAGGATTTCAGAACGCGTCACTTTGGCCCTATCTGGGGCCCTGGGAGCAGGACTTGAGCTCCAGGCTGGCGGCCGCCACGTGAGCTCTGTGACGGCCGAGGAGCGGAAGGTGGAGGACGGGGCCTTCTGCTGACCCGTTCTTACCCCTCGGCGGCCATTCTCTGCTTTAGCCATCCTGTTTGGACCACTTCCTGTTTAACTTTCGAAGACCTGGACGTGGCCTTCAGAAGGTCTGGTGCTCTGGGGCGCTTAGGGGCTGGGGGCACCCTCCACTGCAGTCCTGGCGTCACGGTTGGAGGGGGGTGTCCTGCCGGCAGGAGCCCCAGCCCCAAAGCTTCCCCGATGATGCCGTGGAGGCATCATCTAGCTGTGAAAGTGCTGCTTGGCACAATGGTTTCCTGTTTTCTTGCCCCCAAAGCTTGTCGCTCCTTCCTACAAAAATTCCACTTCTGTTGTTGTGTCTGCAGCTTTGCAGACTGAAAGAAAGGCCTCAACTAAGCTAAATACTTCAAGCGCTCTGGGTAGAGTCCTTTCTAAACTGCTGTCAGTCAGTTTTGTGTAACTTCTGCACTCAAGTTAATTGACATTCCGTTTGTTATAACAGAGGAGGCAATTGTACACACTGTGCATGGGAATGGAGATTTAATGTCTGACATATTGACATTTGGCTTAAACCATACCTGCTAAAAAGAGCAGCTAAGGAAAGCACAGAAAAGATAAAGGAGGACTTAATCGCTCCAAGGGTAAATATTGGAGTGACGGAAAGTAGCTTTGAAGCGGGAGGAGTGAAGTGGGATGAATAGCCTCCAATGGCGATTTTACGGTAAGTCAGCTTGACCTGCTCATCCTCAATAAAATATCCTTTCTGCGCCAGGTGGGCGTGCAAGGCCAGGCAGCAACACTCAGACCCCTCAGGGTGCAGCATTTACTATGTTTCTGTGGTCCTCAGGGTTAACCGCTGAGTGAATGTGGATTTTTCATTCAGCCCAGTCCTTCATGCTCGCAGGAAGGTCTGGCCCCTGGATGTGGACTGTGAGGATCTTTAGAGTCACTCTCCTGGTGCCCTCTTGGGTCACGACTTGGAGAGAGGGTTGGAGGTTGGCACACAGGTCAGTGGAAGGCATTTCTACTCTTAGATCTGTAGGCTGAGTGAGTTTGTGGTTGGGCCCACAGCCAGCCACAAACGAATCCTTTTCTTTTTCTCTGTAGCTATTGGAGAGGAGAGGAAAGTGAATATGTTAATACAAACACCAGGCACATTAAGTGACTAGGAATCAGTTGCAAAGCAGAATGTACAGTGTAGTCTTACTTAATAAAAAATACATTATACAACTAGGAAAAACATGTGAGGATATACATAGAATATTAATTCTCTCTATGGGTAGAGAGGCGGGATGAGAATGTGGATAAAGGACTTTTCACTTTTGAAGTTATTAATTTCATTAATCTTGGCGTTTTATAACAATGAAAACATCTTTTGAAATCAGGAAAAAAACTTTAAAAAGAGTTAAGTGTGAAAACATCTCGGTTTTCATCATTCAGAGGGATTTTCTTCTGAGACAAGTGGTTTATAGACAAAGAAACATTCCTTAGATGGCCCTGCTGGACATACATAATGCTTCTGTTTCTCATTGTAGTACTGCTTCCTCACAAGTGTACAAAGAAAAAGAGACAATACCCTACTTACTGTGCTAAAATATTAGAAATAGTTGAAATAAATAAATGACTAGTGTGGGTGCAGAAAACACAGACTTGAAATTTACTTTGCGCAGGCATTTTCCTTAGTGTGACGTTTTTTACAAATGTCATATTATTTTAATCCTTGTAACACCAATATCGGTTAGATATTCTAGATGGAAAAAGTGAAACACAGAAAACACATATTGTATCAGGTTTTAAAAATTAGCTATAGAGCGGTTACACTACAGCACAAAAGTATGTTTTTAGTGACAAAACCTAGAGGAAGTAAAAGAAGCCCTGTAGGTCTGAGACAGTTTCGAAAACTATGCACACAGTGAATCATAAACTAAAGATTTTAGGTCACAAAATATGCAAAGGTAACCACAGATTTGATTTAACACCCTTATTGCAATTCAGATCAGAAAGTCAGAATTCAGTGAAATGAAGTCATAAGTGAGCAACCAAATGGCATGGTGAGTCAGCAACAAAAACACTTCTGCTTGGGTTATAGTCATCGGCTGGAGTTTTGCTGTCGGTATATCTAGAGATTTCCCAGGTTAATATTTTAGAAGTTATGAGTACTTTTGTCTTATTTTTATGTAATGTATGTATTATTTTTGTAGTCCATTACTTAGGAGACTAGAGCTTCCACAAGGTTGGATACTTGTATCCCAAGTACCTAGAACAGAGCAGGCACTCAGTAAATGTTTACAGAATAAACTCAAGTTAATAAACATTTAAAAGTAGCTTGAGCTTTCTTCTCTTACCACGTCAGTGGCTTAATAACTGGAACATCAATCAAAAATACTCTTAAGTTAATCAAACCAGCACAGAATTCTACAGCAATGTAATAATTTATAGCCGTCATTCACTGACATTTATAAAAAGCAATACTCACTAAGGTTTACCTTTTAGAAGTATGGGTAGGTGTGGCCTTTAAATATGGCCTCAGGAGGCTCCTAACTGCCCTCCTCTCACAGAAACACCACATGAGCAGCTACACATGCAGAAATTCCCTCTGGAGGAAATCCAGAAAGAGAACGCTCACATCAAAACAGCAGGAGAGGCTGAGACGTAGTCACCATAACCCCCACTCCTAGCATAGTGCCAGACACACAGGAGGGACCTCAAACTCCTAGTTTCTCCCTGAGAGACTGAGAGTTTGAACCCCACATTTAGCACCCCAATTTTTAAGTCTCCTACCAGGGGGATAGGTCCCCCAACCGCCTGGCCCTGAAAGCCGTGAGGCTGGCATCCATGAGACACACGCGGTAGCCGACAGGAAAGCAGGCGTCAGTGAGCGTGAGCCCGGGGCTGTAGCAATGCCCATCTCCCTGTCTTTTCCTGAGAAGATTCTACTTGCCTCCTTTACAAGCTACTGCCACAGGTCAGGCCTCTAATTTAGATGCATCTGGAGAGTGACTGCAGTTCTCTCCTGAGGTCACAGGAGCCAGTGGACATATCTCCTGCCCTCTCCCTCTGGCCTGCTCCAATTTGCCAGTCTCCTTCTCGAGGAGTTTTTATACATATCTGGTGGCCCAGCTTTTGAGGCTGCTGGGAGAAAAACCCCTGGATCACTTGGCTTTGACAGCCAACAGGGCTTGCATCCAGGAGTCCTACAGGGCTACAGCAAAGAAAGTTCTTGATGGGTTCAGGACCCCGCAGTCCCCCGCCCCCACCTCATGGCTATATATTAGTAACTGGGTCCAGCACAGAGGGAACTGGAGAAGGGAATGGCAACCCACTCCAGTGTTCTTGCCTAGAGAGTCCTGTGGACAGAGGAGCCTGGTGGGCTGCTGTCCGTAGGGTCGCACAGAGTCGGACACAAATGAAGCAACTTAGCGTGCACTGGAGAAGGAAATGGCAACCTACTCCAGTGTTCTTACCTGGAGAGTCCTGTGGACAGAGGATCCTGGTGGGCTGTGGGGTCGCACAGAGTTGGACACAACTGAAGTGATTTAGTAGCAGCAGCAGCACAGAGGGAGCAGGTGAAATGCCCACCTCCCAGTTTCTCCCTGGATAGGGTCTAATCACATACTTTCCCAGATGCTGCCTGAGGGTCCAACTTCCAACTGGCATTCATCCAGAAGATGACTGTGACCCTCTACTTGAGACACTGATGAGTCTTGGCACATATTTGACCACTGGGAGCCACTAAGAACACAGTGGTTAGACAATTACAAATGTTTCAGAGACAATGAGAGGCAAAGGCTAGGCTAATTGATGATGTTCATCTCCTATACAAGATCTGTCAGTCAAGACTAGTACAGGTGGCTAGTTTTATCTGATGCACAGAAATTAACAGAGAGTCAAGGAAAATGAAGAAATAAAATAATATGTTCCAAACAAAAGAACAAGACAAACTCCCAGAAAGAGATCTTAGTGAAACAGACAACCTGGAAGAAATAGTTAACTTACTAGAAACATACAATCTAACAAGGCTATATCAGGAAGAAATAGAAAATTTGAACAGGCCAGTCACTAACAAAGAGAAGGAATCTGTAATCAAAAACCTCCCAGTGAACAAAAACGTCCAGGACCAGATAGCTTCAGTGGTGAATTACATCATCTGAAGAATAAATACCAATCCTTCTCAAACTCTTTCATAAAAAAAAACAGAAGTAGAGGAAGCATTTATGAATTCATTTTACAAGGTCAGTATTACCCTAAAAGGCTTCCCTGGTAGCTCAGTTGGTAAAGAATCCACATACAATGCAGGCAACTGCCTGCAATGCAGGGCACCTGGGTTCAGTCCCTGGGTCAGAAGATCCCCTCTGGAGAAGGAAATGGCAACCCAGTCCAGTATTCACGCCTGGAGAATCCCATGGGCAGAGGAGGCTGGCAGGCTATAGTCCATAGGGTCGCAAAGAGTCGACTGAAGTGACTTAGCACTAGCACTAATCTAATATCAAAATCAGACAAGGTTTTGGACCTTGTCCGAAGATAAAAGTACACATCCGTGATGAACATAAATGTAAAAGTCCTTAACAAAATCTTAGGAAACTGAATTCAACAATACATTAAAAGGATCATATACCATGATCAAGTAGGGTTTATTCCAGGGATGCAAGGATGGCTCAGTATCTGCAAATCAGTGTGATACACCACATTAACAAAAGAAAATTAAAGTGATATAATCAACTCAATAGATGTAGAAAAAGCATGTGACAAAATTCACACACTTTCATGATAAAAGCTCTCAATGAAGTGGATATAGAGGGAATGTACCTCAACATAATAAAGACCACAAAGCAAGCCCATAGTGAACATCATATTCAGTGCTAAAACACTGACAACTTTCCCTGTAAGAACAGGAACAAGTTCAGGATGCTCATGCTTGCCACTTTTATTCAATACAGTATTGCAAGTCCTAGTTAGAGCAAGTAGGCAAGAGAAGAAGTAAAAATCACTCAGATCAGAAGGGAAGAAGTAAAACTGTCATTACTTGCAAATGACAAAGCATTATGCATAGAAAATCCTAAACATTTGACCAAAACAAATGTTGGAAATAATGAATAAAGTTGTACAGCACAAAATAAATAATTCAAAAATCAGTTGTGCTTCTACACACCAACAACCATTTATCAGGAAGAGAAACGGAGAAAAAAGTCCCATTCATAGCCACGTCAAAAAGAATAAAATATTTAGGAAGGAATTAAACCAAGGAGGTGGAAAATCAGGTCAGTGAAAACTACAAAACATTGATCAAAGAAACTGAAGAAGACACTAATATGGAAACATACTCCACACTGATGGAACAATTCATATTATTAAAATGTCTGTACTACCCAAAGCAACGATTCAATGCAATCTCTATCGGATTAAAGTGTTTTTTTCTCCCCCCACAGAAATGGAACATTAGTTCTAAATTTGTATGGAATAACAAAAAAAAAACCCTGAATAACCAAAACAACCTTGACAAAGGAGAACGAAACTCGAAACATCACACTTCCTCACTTCATATTATAATACAAAGCTGGAGTATCAAAATGGCATGAAACTGGCATAAAAGCACACAAAGGTCAACGGAACAGAACAGAGAGCCCAGAAATGAAGCCACACACATATATGGACAATTAACTGATGACAGAGGAGCCAAGAATACACAGCGGGGAAGGGAAAGAGCAGTCTCTTCAATTGATGGTGTTGAGAAGACTGAACAGCCACATGCAAGAGGGTGAGACTGGACACTATCACATGCCGCTCATAGTAATTAACTCAAAATGGATTAAAAACTTGAATGTAACACCCGAAACTATAAAACTCCTAAAAGAAAACAGGGGGTAAGCTTCTTGACATTGGCCTTGGCAATGATATTTTGGGTTTGACATCAGGAGTGAAGGCAAGAAAAGCAAAAATTAACAAGTGAAACTATAGCAAACTGAAAACTTCTGTATAGTAAAGGAAACCATTAACACAATGGAAAGGCAATGAAAGAGAGAAAATGTTTTCAAATCACATAGCTGAAAAGAATTTAATATCCATAATATACAAATAACTCATACAACTCAATAGTAAAAAAAAAAAAAATTAAAAATTGGGCAGCAGATCCAAATAGATATTTTCCCAAAGAAGACATACAAATGGCAGATGTATTGAAAAGGTGCTCAATATCACTGATCATCAGGGGATGAAAACCAAAACCTGTTAAAATGGTGATTATCAAAAAGGTAGGAGATAACAAGTGTTGGTGAGGGTATGGAGAAATGAGAACGCTTCTGCTTTGCTGGTCAGAATGTAAACTGGTGCAGCCACTATGGAAAACAGTATGGAGGATCCTCAAAAAATTAAAAACAGAACTATCAGAGCAATCCTATTTCTGGGTTTATATCCAGAGTTAACTAAAACAGGATCTTGAAGAGATACCTGCATCCCCACGTACATTGCAACATTATTCTCAATAGCCAAGATATGTAAGCAAGTTGTGTCAATGAATGGATGAATAAATAAAGAAGATCTATCTATCTTTATTGAAATATTGTTCACCATGAGATAGAAGGAAATGCTAATGTGTGCAAAAACATGGACTGACCTTGAGGACAATAAGTCAACTGAAACAATTCAGATAGAGAAAGATAGATACTGTATATCACGCATACGTGGAATCTCAAAAAGTAAAACTCAAAGGAACGGAGACTAGAATCATGGACTGGAGGAAAGTAGGGGGGAGAAATGGGGAGAGCTTGGTGAAAGATTACAAACTTCCACTTATAAGGTGAATGAGTTCTGGGGATCCAATGTAAAGAAGGGTATTTATAGTTAATAATGCTGTATTATATATATGAAAATTGTTAATAGAGTGAATCTTAAATGTTACACCACAAAAAAAGAAATGGTAATTATGGGAAATGATGGAGTTGTTAACTAATAATCACTTTGCAGTCTACCAGTTCAGTTCAGTTCAGTCGCTCAATCGTGTCCAACTCTTTGCGATCCCATGAATCACAGCACTCCAGGCCTCTCTGTCCATCACCAACTCCCGGAGTTCACTCAGACTCATGTCCATCGAGTCCGTGATGCCATCCAGCCATCTTATCCTCGGTCATCCCCTTCTCCTCCTGCCCCCAATCCCTGCCAGCATCAGAGTCCTTTCCAATGAGTCAACTCTTCGCATGAGGTGGCCAAAGTACTGGAGTTTCAGCTTTAGCATCATTCCCTCCAAAGAAATCCCAGGGCTGATCTCCTTCAGAATGGACTGGTTGGACCTCCTCGCAGTCCAAGGGACTCTCAAGAGTCTTGTCCAACACCACAGTTCAAAAGCATCAATTCTTCGGTGGTCAGCCTTCTTCACGGTCCAACTCTCACATCCATACATGACCACTGGAAAAACCATAGCCTGCACTAGATGGACCTTTGTTGGCAAAGTAATGTCTCTACTTTTCAATATGCTATCTAGGTTGGTCATAACTTTCCTTCCAAGAAGTAAACGTCTTTTAATTTCATGGCTGTAGTCACCATCTGCAGAGATTTTGGAGCCCCCCAAAACATAAAGTCTGACACTGTTTCCACTGTTTCCCCATCTATTTCCCATGAAGTGATGGCACCAGATGCCATGATCTTGGTTTTCTGAATGTTGAGCTTTAAGCCAACTTTTTCACTCTCCACTTTCACTTTCATCAAGAGGCTTTTAGTTCTTCTTCACTTTCTGCCATAAGGGTGCTGTCATCTGCATAACTCAGGTTATTGATATTTCTCCCAGCAATCTTTATTCCAGCTTGTGCTTCTTCTAGTCCAGCATTTCTCATGTACTCTGCATAGAAGTAAAATAAGCAAGGCGACAATATACAGTCTTGAAGTACTCCTTTTCCTATTTGGAACCAGTCTGCTATTGCTTCCTGACCTGCATATATGTTTCTCAAGAGGCAGGTCAGGTGATCTGGTATTCCCATCTCTTTCAGAATTTTCCACAGTTTATTGTGATCCACACAGTCAAAGGCTTTGGCATAGTCAAGAAAGCAGAAATAGGTGTTTTTCTGGAACTCTCTTGGTTTTTCAATGATCCAGCGGATGTTGGCAATTTGATCTCTGGTTCTTCTGCCTTTTCAAAACCAGCTTGAACATCTGGAAGGTCACGGTTCATGTATTGCTGAAGCCTGGCTTGGAGAATTTTGAGCATTACTTTACTAGCATGTGAGATGAGTGCAATTCTGTGGTAGTTTGAGCATTCTTTGGCATTGCCTTTCTTTGGGATTGGAATGAAAACTGACCTTTTCCAGTCCTGTGGCCACTGGTGAGTTTTCCAAATTTGCTGGCATATTGAGTGCAGCACTTTCACAGCATCATCTTTCAGGGTTTGAAATAGCTCAACTGGAATTCCATCACCTCCACTAGCTTTGTTGGTAGTGATGCTTTCTAAGGCCCACTTGACTTCACATTCCAGGATCTGGTTCTAGGTGAGTGATCACACCATCGTGATTATCTTGGTTGTGAAGATCTTTTTTGTACAGTTCTTCTGTGTATTCTTACCGCCTCTTCTTAATATCTTCTGCTTCTGTTAGGTCCATACCATTTCTGTCCTTTATCAAGCTCATCTTTGCATGAAATGTTCCCTTGGTATCTCTAATTTTCTTGAAGAGATCTCTAGTCTTTCCCATTCTGTTGTTTTCCTCTATATCTTTGCACTGATCTCTGAGGAAGGCTTTCTTATCTCTTCTTGCTATTCTGTGGAACTCTGCATCCAGATGCTTGTATCTTTCCTTTCCCCCTTTTCACTTCTCTTCTTTTCACAGCTATTTGTAAGGCCTCCCCAGACAGCCATTTTGCTTTTTTGCATTTCTTTTCTGCGGGGATGGTCTTGATCCCTGTCTCCTGTACAATGTCACGAACCTCAGTCCATAGTTCATCAGGCACTCTATCTATCAGATCTAGTCCCTTAAATCGATTTCTCACTTCCACTGTATAATCATAAGGGATTTGATTTAGGTCATACCTCAATGGGCTAGTGGTTTTCCTACTTTCTTCAATATAAGTCTGAATTTGGCAACAAGGAGTTCATGGTCTGAGCCACAGTCAGCTCCTGGTCTTGTTTTTGTTGACTGTATAGAGCGTCTCCATCTTTGGCTGCAAAGAATATAATCAGTCTGATTTCGGTGTTGACCATCTGGTGATGTCCATGTGTAGAGTCTTCTCTTGTGTTGTTGGAAGAGGGTGTTTGCTATGACCAGTGTATTTTCTTGGCAAAACTCTATTTGTCTTTGCCCTGCTTTATTCCGCATTCCAAGGCCAAATTTGCCTGTTACTCCAGGTGTTTCTTGACTTCCTACTTTTGCATTCCAGTCCCCTATAATGAAAATGACATCTTGTTTGGGTGTTAGTTCTAAAAGGTCTTGTAGGTCTTCATAGAACTGTTCAGCTTCAGCTTCTTCAGCATTACTGGTTGGGGCATAGACTTGGATTACTGAGATATTGAATGGTTTGCCTTGGAGACAAACAGAGATCATTCTGTCGTTTTTGAGATTGCATCAAAGCACTGCATTTCGGACTCTTTTGTTGACCATGATGGCTACTCCATTTCTTCTACGGGATTTCTGCCCACAGTAGTAGATATAATGGTCATCTGAGTTAAATTCACCCATTCCAGTCCATTTTAGTTCACTGATTCCTAGAATGTAGACATTCACTCTTGCCATCCCTTGTTTGACCACTTCCAATTTGCCTTGATTCATGGACCTGACATTCCAGGTTCCTATGCAATATTGCTCTTTACAGCATCAGACCTTGCTTCTATCACCAGTCACATCCACAACTGGGTATTGTTTTTGTTTGGCTCCATCCCTTCATTCTTTCTAGAGTTATTTCTCCACTGATCTCCAGGAGCATATTGGGCACCTACTGACCTGGGGAGTTCCTCTTTCAGTATCCTATCATTTTGCAGTCTATAAGCACGTCAAATCAATAGATTGTACACCTTAAACTTACACCATGTTTATGTCAATTTCATGTCAATAAAGTGGAGTGGAATTTGGGTAGAACAATTTAAGCTGCACAAGTAGCTATTTGTCTAAAATGTTTTTCTTTTTGCAACATAGGAGCATTTAAGAGGAGACAGAACATTTTAGTACACTGTAGCAAACAGAGACAGCCTTGAGGCTCATTGGCTTCAACTTCCTTTGTTCATCTCTTAGTGTGTGAAGCAGTTAATTAAGGGTCAAGCATTGTCTTAGACACTTGCATTAAAATAAGTATTCATTCATTCATTCATTCATCTGATCGTCAAACTGTTGCAAATATTTATCATGTCCCATCCGTGTACCAGGCATTGCTAAATGCTTTATGTGCACCAGTGTTGTCAAAGGGGAAAGTCTTCCTCCCGGGGGCATTTTGCAATGTTTGGAGATGTATTTGGTTGTTGTAACTGGGAAGGAGTTGCTACTGGCACCTAGTGGTAGAGGCCAGGGTTGCTTCCTAACATTCTGCAATGCCTGGAACAACACTCTGGGGGGTTGGGGGGCGGGAAATGACCTGGTCCCAGTGTCAGTAGTGCCAAGGTTGGAAAGCCCTGCGGCCCATCATTTCATTTAGTCCTCCAAACAGTGCCATAAAGCAGACAGTATCATTGCCATGTCCTCCTTAAAAACAAAGAACTGAGGCTTGCGGGGCTCAACTAGTCAAGGCACAACACCTACAAGTGGCTGTGCTGGCCCTTACCTGAGTCCCGAGCTGTGCCCTTGAGAGTCATGGCACATCACTCCTTGGATAATGAAAATCAGGGTGAAGTAGGTGCAGGGTTTGTGGTCGGGGGAGGGAGAAAGGGGTCGGCTGCAAAAGCAGGTGGAAACTAGAGCAAGAATAAATTTGTCATTGTATAAAGTGCTCACGAAAGAGAGAAATGCTGGGAAATTAAAGCAGAAATAAATTATATTAAAAGAGACAGTACTTTTATGGATAAGTCCACAGAAAATGGAGTTAGAGAAAGAAATAAAGTGCTAATAAACAAGAAGAAGCACCAAATGGCATGGAAAAATAAAAAACAAGTAATCTTAATTTCAAGCTCCTAAATGCCCCTCCCAACAGAAACAATTTTGGAAGTGGGGAAGAAACAATTATTGATTATAATTATCCCATTAGAAATGTGGAATAGAGGCTTACATGGTATTAGGAAGTAGGCTCACATACTCACTGAATCACTTAGTGATTTATGGATTAATTCTTGAGATTTGAGGAGACTGCAGATTTGAACACTGAAACTTTGCTCTAGTATTAGCAAAATCAATACAAATTGATCACACTGGGCCCTGGGTAGAAGGGATTAGTCACTGAAACACTGAAAAATCCTCATTATAAGGTGGATTCACATCCAAGGTTATCCTGTTATGGAGTGACAGCTGGGTTAAAGCAACATTTGAACTTGGAGGCCTGTTTTGTTGCTACAATTACATGACACAATTCACCTATTAGGGAGTATATTTTAGTACACTTGGCTTAATTTAAAATCATAAAGGGAAGAACTAAATCAGATGTATAAAACAATGCACAGATGAACACTTCTAAACTAGTAATTATTAGGAGAGAGAAATTTTCTAGAGGCAAATCACAAAGAGGGTTCATCTTGACATTTATAATAGATTAACTGTCTGGAGACTTTAGGCTTTAAGGTTTTTTGTAAATTATGATAGTGTCTCAGAAAGTTTCCTGTAACAGCTAACATTAATTTCCCCTTGCACTGTAAGCTCATCTCATCTTGTTGCCTCTGGTCAAAACAGAATTGCAGCAAATACTACATTCCTGGTGATTCCATCCTCTCTCACCATGTTTTTTGTTCTAATTCCTTGAGCTCTTTTCAGTAGCGTCACTATAAGCTAAACTTTGGAATAGCTGCTGTAAAATATCAAAAGTTTAGACATAAGTATAAGGTAAGAAGTGCTGGCGGCTGCAACTGGTGCACATAGCGCAGCCGAGAGGAGCTACCCCACGTCTGAGGTCAGGGGCGGCAGCTGGGAGGAGCTACCCCATGTCCGAGGTCAGGGGTGGCAGCTGAGAGGAGCTACCCTGCGTCTGAGGTCAGGGGTGGTGGTTGAGAGTGCCAGGCTGCAATAGCGCAGGAGCAGCAGAGAGGAGCTACCCCATGTCCGAGGCCAGGAGCAGAGGCCGGAAGGAGCAACCCCACATCCAAGGAGCGGTGGGTGCGCGGGCACCCAAAGGCCTCGAGGAGCTATTCCACGTTGAAGGTCAGGAGGGGTGGTGGTGAGGAGGTACTCCTCGTCCAAGGTAAGGAGCATCAGAGGGCAGACACACTGAAACCATAATCACAGAAAACTAGTCAATCTAATCACACTAGGACCACAGCCTTGTCTAACTCAATGGAACTAAGCCATGCCCGCAGGACAACCCTAGACGGGTGGGTCATGGTGGAGAGGTCTGACAGGATGTGGTCCACTGGAGAAGGGAATGGCAAACCACTTCAGTATTCTTGCCTTGAGAACCCATGAACAGTATGAAAAGGCAAAACGATAGGATACTGAAAGAGGAACTCCCCAGGTCAGTAGGTGCCCAATATGCTCCTGGAGATCAGTGGAGAAATAACTCCAGAAAGATGGAGCCAAACAAAAACAATACCCAGTTGTGGATGTGACTGGTGATAGAAGCAAGGTCTGATGCTGTAAAGAGCAATATTGCATAGGAACCTGGAATGTCATGTCCATGAATCAAGGCAAATTGGAAGTGGTCAAACAAGGGATGGCAAGGGTGAATGTCGACATTCTAGGATTCAGCAAACTAAAATGGACTGGAATGGGTGAATTTAACTCAGATGACCATTATATCTACTACTGTGGGCAGGAATCCCGTAGAAGAAATGGAGTAGCCATCATGGTCAACGAAAGAGTCCGAAATGCAGTGCTTTGATGCAATCTCAAAAATGACAGAATGATCTCTGTTTGTCTCCAAGGCAAACCATTCAATATCTCAGTAATCCAAGTCTATGCCCCAACCAGTAACGCTGAAGAAGCTGAAGTTGAACGGTTCTATGAAGACCTATAAGACCTTTTAGAACTAACACCCAAACAAGATGTCCTTTTCATTATAGGGGACTGGAATGCAAAAGTAGGAAGTCAAGAAACACCTGGAGTAACAGGCAAATTTGGCCTTGGAATGCGGAATGAAGCAGGGCAAGGACTAGTAGAGTTTTGCCAAGAAAATGCACTGGTCATAGCAAACACCCTCTTCCAACAACACAAGAGAACACTCTACACATGGACATCACCAGATGGTCAACACCAAAATCAGATTGATTATATTCTATGCAGCCAAAGATGGAGAAGCCCTATACAGTCAACAAAAACAAGACCAGGAGCTGACTGTGGCTCAGACCATGAACTCCTTATTGCCAAATTCAGACTTAAATTGAAGAAAGTAGGGAAAACCACTAGCCCATTCAGGTATGACCTAAATCAAATCCCTTATGGTTATACAGTGGAAGTGAGAAATCGATTTAAGGGACTAGATCTGATAGATAGAGTGCCTGATGAACTATGGACTGAGGTTCATGACATTGTACAGGAGACAGGGACCAGGACCATCCCCGCAGAAAAGAAATGCAAAAAAGCAAAATGGCTGTCTGGGGAGGCCTTACAAATAGCTGTGAAAAGAAGAGAAGTGAAAAGGAGGAAAGGAAAAAAAAAAAGGAGGAAAGGAAAGATATAAGCTTCTGAATGCAGAGTTCCAAAGAATAGCAAGAAGAGATAAGAAAGCCTTCCTCAGAGATCAATGCAAAGATATAGAGGAAAACAACAGAATGGGAAAGACTAGAGATCTCTTCAAGAAAATTAGAGATACCAAGGGAACATTTCATGCAAAGATGGGCTTGATAAAGGACAGAAATGGTATGGACCTAACAGAAGCAGAAGATATTCAGAAGAGGTGGCAAGAATACACAGAAGAACTGTACAAAAAAGATGTTCACGACCAAGATAATCACGATGGTGTGATCACTCACCTAGAGCCAGACATCCTGGAATGTGAAGTCAAGTGGGCCTTAGAAAGCATCACTACGAACAAAGCTAGTGGAGGTGATGGAATTCCAGCTGAGCTATTTCAAATCCTGAAAGATGATGCTGTGAAAGTGCTGCACTCAATATGCCAGCAAATTTGGAAAACTCAGCAGTGGCCACAGGACTGGAAAAGGTCAGTTTTCATTCCAATCCCAAAGAAAGGCACTGCCAAAGAATGTTTAAACTACCACAGAATTGCACTCATCTCACATGCTAGTAAAGTAATGCTCAAAATTCTCCAAGCCAGGCTTCAGCAATACGTGAACCATGACCTTCCAGATGTTCAAGCTGGTTTTGAAAAGGCAGAGGAACCAGAGATCAAATTGCCAACATCCGCTGGATCATTGAAAAACCAAGAGAGTTCCAGAAAAACACCTATTTCTGCTTTATTGAGTATGCCAAAGCCTTTGACTGTGTGGATCACAATAAACTGTGGAAAATTCTGAAAGAGATGGGAATACAGACCACCTGACCTGCCTCTTGAGAAATGTATATGCAGGTCAGGAAGCAACAGTTAGAACTGGACATGGAACAACAAACTGGTTCCAAATAGGAAAAGGAGTACGTCAAGGCTGTATCTTGTCACCCTGCTCATTTAACTTATATGCAGAGTACATCATGAGAAACACTGGACTGGAAGAAACACAAGCTGGAATCAAGATTGCTGGGAGAAATATCAATAACCTGAGATGCGCAGATGACACCACCCTTATGGCAGAAAGTGAACAGGAACTAAAAAGCCTCTTGATGAAAGTGAAAGAGGAGAGTGAAAAAGTTGGCTTAAAGCTCAACATTTAGAAAAGGAAGATCATGGCATCTGGTCCCATCACTTCATGGGAAATAGATGGGAAACAGTGGAAACAGTTTCAGACTTTATATTTTGGGGGGCTCCAAAATCACTGCAGATGGTGACTACAGCCATGAATTTAAAAGACACTTACTCTTTGGAAGGCAAGTTATGACCAACCTAGATAGCATGCTGAAAAGCAGAGACATTACTTTGCCAACAAAGGTCCATCTAGTGCAGGCTATGGTTTTTCCAGTGGTCATGTATGGATGTGAGAGTTGGACTGTGAAGACGGCTGAGCACCGAAGAATAGATGCGTTTGAACTGTGGTGTTGGAGAAGACTCTTGAGAGTCCCTTGGACTGCAAGGAGATCCAACCAGTCCATTCTGAAGGAGATCAGCCCTGGGATTTCTTTGGAGGGAATGATGCTAAAGCTGAAACTCCAGTACTTTGGCCACCTCATGTGAAGAGCTGACTTATTGGAAAAGACTCTGATGCTGGGAGGGATTGGGGGCAAGAGGAGAAGGGGACGACCGAGGATAAGATGGCTGGATGGCATCACGGACTCGATGGACATGAGTCTGAGTGAACTCTGGGAGATGGTAATGGACAGGGAGGCTTGGTGTGCTGTGATTCATGGGGTTGCAAAGACTCAGACACGACTGAGCGACTGAACTGAACTGAACTGAACTTTGTCCAAATGACCTATAATAAGCCTTTGCTGCTTTTGTAATGAGAATAAGTGGAATTATTAGTTATTTAAATAGAAGCTATTGGCCCAGGACGGCTGGCCACCAGCCAAGTGAGTCAGTGGTGAGAAGGGGTGTTTGCTGGTGTCCCTGGTATATGGTCTTAGGGTGCTCAGCGAACGGAATCGATTCCAGCCCGTCTCCATAATAGCCTTCTGCGGAGGTTCATCAGTGTGGACCTAGTGAGACAGCCCAGGTCCTCCTAGTGCTGTCCTTTCCAGGGTATGGACCCTCGGGCCTATTGACCTTGCCGAGTCTCAGAGTGTTCACTTAAAAGTAGGGAACAGAGCCATTTTCCCCTAGGGCGGTTGTGGGGATTCAGTGATGTAATATACAGAAAGCCCGTGTCTGCCTCATTGTGCCTGACATCAGGTTAATGTCTTGGCTTAAAACAATATTTTACACAGACACACACACACACACCACACTTTACAGATGAGTAAATTGATACCAAGAAGTTTCAAGAATCGTATCCAAGGTATTAGCTAGTACATGGGGCCAAGAATCAAAGCCATGGTTTTGGCTTTTTATATATCTGGTTCTAAAGTGCTTATACTTTATTCCATGCTTCCTTCTTGATAACTTTTCTCTTGTAAAAGGATCAGTAAACAGGGATATAGGCAAGGCTTAAATGTGAAAACCCATGGAGTAAAGGATTACTAAGGGTAGGGAATAAAGCTACTTGTAAATGGTGAACATTCAGGTAAATTTAGAAGAAATATTATATTAACCATTTTTTTAATCCTTTAGGTTGTCCCAATAGGACAGAAGACTAACAGAGTAGTGGTCAGCTATCCTGTCTACATGGACAATTTCTGCATGAATTTGTAAGTTTTCAGTGTACCATCAGTTCAGTTCAGTCACTCAGTTGTGTCCAACTCTTTGGACCGTGTGGACTGCAGCACTCCAGGCTTCCCTGTCCATCACCAACTCTGGGAGCTTGCTCAAATTCATGTCCATTGAGTTGGTGATGCCACCCAACCATCTCGTCCTCTCATCCCCTTTTCCTCCTGCCTTCAGTCTTTCCTAGCATCAGGGTCGTTTCCAATGAATCAGTTCTTTGCATCAGGTGGCCAAAGTATTGGAACTTCAGCTTCAGCATCAGTCCTTCCAATGTATATTCAGGACTGATTTCCTTTAGGATCGACTGGTTGGATCTCCTTGAAGTCCAAGGGGACTCTCAAGTATCTTCTCCAACACCACAGTGTACCATGCCAGATGCTTTATTGCAAACAGAACATCCAGACAAGGAGGAACTGAAACTTTGTGGCCTCATTGAATTTTCCTTGTGAATCCAACATTCTAACCTCTCAAAAGGAACAGAGATGTAAAGTATCGAAGCATAAGAGGCTTGAGCTGTGCTTGCTTCACCATCAGTTCTCTTAAAGCCGGATTCTCTGTCTTCACAGTGAGATGGACTGAACTGGGAAGGGCCCAAGATGCTTCCTGACTCCGGTTTCTATAACTCTAGGCAATACATTCTTTCTTCGGAGACTAAATGGTTCAGTGACGAAGCATCAGCAGGAGTTTTGGAAATGAGCTTTCTTAAGTGTTAAGGCAATTCATTCATGCAGGCAGTAGTTCACCCATCAAACACCTTTCAGCGCATGTCTGTTATGAGCCGAACACAGGGGATGGAGCAGTGAAGAAAACAGATGTTTTTCTGTCCTCAAGGAGTTAATGTTCTGTAACACAGTGTAGACTGATATTGTCCAAATGAGTAAGGGCAGAATCCAAGATCCAGGTGCGACAGAGAATCCTGAGAGATAGCAAGCAGGGCAAGGGGTGGGGTCACAGGGTAACAGGTCACAGGGGTGCTTTTGGGTCTGGGGGGATGTCTCTGAGGTGATGTCATATGAATCCAGGTCCAGTGCAGTGATGGGGTGCCATCGCCCCATCTGGGGGGAGGTGCTCCAGGCAGGAGGTGCAAAGACCCAGAGGTGGAAGTGTGGTCACATGCTTGAGGGGAGGTGAGGGGGTGGCTCTGGCCCAATCAAGGCAGCTTTAGGAAGAGCTTTAGCTGTCCTTCCACGTGTGGTGGGGTCGGGGTGTGGGATCAATCACACTTGTGTCTTCCGAGGTCATTTTGGTTGCCTTTGGGAACCAGATCCAGAGGGGGCTGGATGACATGAGTGGAGGTCACAAGGCCAATTAGGAGGCCACTGGCATGGTCCAGCCTGAGGGCAAAAGCAGCCTCAGAGGAGCCAGGGGAAATGAGGAGGACCCAGGCAGGGGGCGGACTTGGGACGTGAGAAGGAGGAGGTGTCAGGACCCACTGCAGGGCTGATCGTGGGGTCTGACACAAAGAAGGGGCTCTGAGGGTGACTTTAGGATTTCTGGCCTGAGAAACTGGGTGGGTAAACTGGCCTGTCGGCTGAGGCGGGGGCTGTTGTCAACAGAGGAGGCAGAAAGGGGTGCTCTTTGAGGTGTATGGGTAACAGGGCTGCTTGAGATCCCTCCAGACACCGGAAGACAGTGCGGTGAGGCTGGAGCGTGGGCAGAGGTCGGGGGTGCAGGCTCAGGTGTGCTGAGGTCTGATCTAGGCCTGCAGCACCGCGGGACTAGCCTCACACTGGACCTTCCGCTGCACAGTGTGACCACAGACATCTCAATTCAGAGGGGGGGTGCAGCTGGGAGGATGTGCGGAAGCTGTGCTTCTGTGTTTATGAAGCAGGGAAGAAGCATATGTCCTCTGATAACTGCTGTGAATGAGCAGGAGGCAAACATATCCTACTGAAGGCACCCCGAGGGTCCTGAGTAAATCATCTGGGTGTAATCCCATGAGCTCTCCATCCATCAGGAGGATGAAACGTCAAGAGTATTTCTGGATGATTCAGAATGTGTTCTAGGGCCGTGACCTGTTGGCCTTATGTGGTGTTCCTTTATATAGAAAACATGAGAAGGAGTTTCAGAAACCGCAGTTTTGCACACATCTGAGGAAGTCGTGTAAAACCATCACCTGGTACCTATTTTCATGCCCACCAGACGGCAACCCTGCAGTCACTTCCAACTCAGCAGGGCCCACACCGGTATTTGACTACAAGTCTAAAAAAAGATTTGGATTGCCACCAATGAAAGGTCAGGGCTGAAACTTCTGCTGGAATTCCCCTTTGCCCCATGATGAAATCTGATGCTCGGATATCCTCTTCAGTGTGGTAACTTGAGTGTTTATGCACCAAGAGCGAAACAATGATGTCATTACAGGTGTAACTTTACCAAGTGAAAACAAAATACCCAGCATCCCTTTTGGTTCCTACTCTAAGGCATTACATGATCCTGACTCTTCAACTCTTGGCAGCCAGTTGTGTTTACTAGTGTTGGGAAATGTAATTTTTCTTTGAGAAATCTGATACTTATTTTCAGATGGCATACAGGTTTTGATTAATCATCACCTACTACTAAAATTTCTGAAAGCATGTCCTCCGGAAGTTCTTTGAACAGACTGCTATTTGGATTTTGCAGGTGGAGATGCCATTTCAGAAACCAGATGTCAGTAACCAAAAGACACCTGTGGGTGGGAACTGATTTTGAGTGCCATCCAGGGATTTTGAGAATTACCCAGTACACTTGACTTTCAGTCTTTTTCGAGGCACTAAATAAGATTTTTAGAAATAAGAAATAGATACAGTTTAGGCTGCTGGATAATCCTTAGGGATAAACACTGGGGTGTGAAAATGGACTTTTCCTTCTGTGAAGAATGAAAAAAAAATAGTGCTTTAAAAGAGTGAATTTGAGTAAATATAAGCCATAAATAAACACTTGACATGCATAATTTTGAAAATCCTACTTGTTGCCATGTGCAGATTATATCCATCTTTTTAGGGGGATTATTAGTCAAATAGACCATGATTAATTACAGACCTAAGTTCCATCTTTAATGATCAAATGCTTGGCAAAACTCATCCTCGTTGGCACCAGATAAAGGGCAGGTTTTAGAACTTTCTAATTTCATATTTGCTTTTATGAAGTCTATAAAGTATACTGCTGTTCTTATCTGTGATTAAAAGGAAAGAAATGCAGTTCAAGGCTGGTACAAGATGACAGAATGAGTTATTCCCAGAGACAGGGTTAGAACTCATGGTAATGACATGAGTCTCAGCTCTGACTGTGGGACGAGTTGCTTCCCGACAAATCCCGAAGTCATGAGGATGGATCCCACTCTGGGCTCTCTTTCTTTTTATTATCAATCCCTTCCCTACCATCAAGAGCTTTTTGAACAAGACATGCTCTATTTAGAGGAGAACAAAAAACAAGGTTTATTGAAAACACATGGTGATACCACCTTGGGGACACATCGGGACAGAAAAAAATGGTTTCAGATGTGCACACTTTAATGTTGTGACCAGTAAAGATTCCAGAAAACCACAGAAACTTGATAAGAGATGGATTCTGAAGTTACACGATGGCAAAGTCCTGAGGATTAGCGATACTACTTTGATCTTCACATTCCAAACACAGATTCAGAGTCTGTGGTAGGAGCTAAAATCAACTATTTCAAACATTTTGTAAAGGCAGAAGTAAAAAGTTTGAGAAAACAGTAGCAGAAGATTACCCTGTTGAGGAGCCTGTAATTACAAGCATGAAAAATAAGCACTTTATTAAAAAATCACATTCACATGACCAAATGAAGCAACTACATTAAAAAAAATACAGGCAAAAATTATCTTTCTGAAAACTCCTGTTAAGTGAGGTAAAGGTGCTCCCCTTTCCTTGCATTGCTCGGATAACTGCCACAGTTCTGCTTCATTCTTTATATCGTGTTCACCTTGTGTATGCATAGGGTGGGACTGCGGGGGAGGTGAGGTTGTGCAGGCGAATGCCTCATAGCTTGCGACTGTTTTGAACTTTTTATTCACTCAATACACACTTATTGTGGTCAGAAGCTGCTGGGACCTGGGCTTTTGATAGTAAAAGGCATGGGCAGGGTAGACGAGACCAATGCCCTCCACCCACACGGAGCTGAAAGGATAGCTGGCAAGATGGACTGAGGAAGTCACCACAGCCAGGGTGGTGCCTGTTCAGATGGCAACAGGGCAGGCGCAGGGAACCTGGTTCAGGGCTGAGGAAGCCCTTCTGGGGGAAACGTGGGTGAAGCACAATGAACAACCAGTCAAAAATAAAGCTACAACCACCCCTCCACCTCCTGCCCTGAATATCCTTCAGGGACTGTAACACAGCCATTTCTGAAATGATCACATCTAAAGAGCTCTAGATATGATCATTTCAGAAATGACTGCTACGGACAGAGGAGCCTGGTGGGCTACAGTCCATAGGTACAAAAAAGAGTAGGACAAGACTTGGTGACTAAACGATGACAAAGAAAGACCTCTAGACTCAAAAATACCTACAGGGGTTCCTTCCCCTACTCCTCCTCTTTTAAAATGAAATTTATTCTTATTAAAGACACGTGGACTCAAACTCTAAGAATTTATTAGTGAGGGAGATGATTTAAGAAAAAACAATCAACAAAAAACCCAACAAGAAGTCTTCCTAAGTTGGTAATTGTTTCTGATTGTCAGTTCCAGGATTGTTCAGTTTGTTTCCATTTAATATCTTTAGCTGAACATTTTTATTCTGAAAAAAATCTTCCATTTTTTTTTTTTACAAATAAATGGGTAAATAAATAGCAATGTCTCTACCTTATTTTTCTCTCACACAAAATGTAGCGCACTATGTACGTAATATTGCAGCATCTTTTTTCTTTCAATCAATACATCTTGGGTCCTTCCGTATCGAACCAAAAGATCATCTTCATGTGTTCACAGTTTATTCAGCTCTATTCACTACTTACTACAGATTGATGAGACTGTCAGGAAGGAGGCTTCCTGCGGCACAGAGTAAACTCCATGCAATTTTGGTAGCAGTGACACTTTCCATAAGGGTGACGCCACTGTGCACGCCTGCTTCCTCACCGTCTCACTAAAAAAGTAACTGAATTTTGCCGATCTGACAGGTGAGGAAATGCTGCCTTTTGTATTTCTTATGAGCGAGACTGTGTTTACAAGGCACATGGGTATTTCTTTTGCTGGGAACTGTCTGTTCATATCCATTTGCTATCTTTTATTTTCCTCTGGGTTGCTGGATTTTTCTTCTGGATTTCTAGAGCTGCTTATAGTTTAAGATGATTAGCTTTTTGTCTCTGATAGGTGTTGTACATATTTTCCTACATTTGTCTTTTAACATTGCTTGTTTTACTTTATCATACAGTATTTTTGATCTTATGCAATCTAATTATATCTCTAAAAATTTTTATGTAGCATAAGTTTATCAGTGTTTTCTTCTATGGTCTCTATATTTTTAGTCACAGTTAAAAAACTAAAAAGCCTCTTGATGAAACTGAAAGTGGAGAGTGAAAAAGTTGGCTTAAAGCTCAACATTCAGAAAAGGAAGATCATGGCATCTGGTCCCATCACTTCATGGGAAATAGATGGGGAAACAGTGGAAACAGTGTCAGACTTTATTTTTGGGGGGCTCCCAAATCACTGCAGGTGACTGCAGCCATGAAATATGACCAACCTAGATAGCATATTCAAAAGCAGAGACATTACTTTGCCGACTAAGGTCCGTCTAGTCAAGGCTATGGTTTTCCTGTGGTCATGTATGGATGTGAGAGTTGGACTGTGAAGAAGGCTGAGCACCAAAGAATTGATGTTTTTGAACTGTGGTGTTGGACAAGACTCTTGAGAGTCCCTTGGACTGCAAGGAGATCCAACCAGTCCATTCTGAAGGAGATCAGCCCTGGGATTTCTTTGGAGGGAATGATGCCAAAGCTGAAACTCCAGTACTTTGGCCACCTCATGCTAAGAGTTGACTCATTGGAAAGGACTCTGATGCTGGGGAGGGATTGGGGGCAGGAGGAGAAGGGGACGAGGGAGGATGAGATGGCTGGATGGCATCACCGACTTGATGGATGTGAGTCTGAGTGAACTCCGGGAGTTGGTGATGGACAGGGAGGCCTGGCGCGCTGTGATTCATGGGGTCGCAAAGAGTTGGACACAACTGAGTGACTGAACTGAACTAAACTGAAAAAGACCTTCCTGGTTTCAAGATTATATGACAATTTATCCATTTATGCCATCCAATATTTATTTAAATCTTTGATTTATTTAGAATTTATCTTGGAATATGATAAGAAAAATATGGATCCAACCTGATCTTCTTCCAAATGAGTAATTAGTTGTTCTAACATCGCTTAAACCCAGAGTGGTGTTGGAGCTGAAACTGATGAATGTGTGGGGTTGTTACTAACTTTTGAGAAAATGACTTTGCTGTTGATTATGATGGAAGATTCACTGGGAGATTTTGAGAGGGGTTTTGAAGGTTTTAAGAATAGTTTTAAGAGTTGCGTGTATGTTTTTTTTTTTTTTTTTAAAGCTACACTATTATCCTACAGTCTCATTCCTGGGCAAATATCCAGAGAAAACTCTACTTCTAAAAGATACGCATACCTCAATGTTCATAGCAGCACTATTTACAATAGCCCAGATGTGGAAGCAGCCTAAACGTCCATCAGCAGAGGGATGGATAAAGAAGATGTGGTGTGTATGCACGATGGCATGAGGGATGGATAAAGAAGATGTGGTGTGTATGCACGATGGCATGGTACTCAGCCACAGAAGAGAGTGAAGCAACGCCACTGCAGCAGCGCGTGTGGATCTCCAGACGATGCTACTGAGCAAGGTGAGTCAGACAAAGGCGAGCGCCAGACGGTGACACTTTTGTGCGAATCTGAACAAATGATATAAAGGTACTTATTTACAAAACAGAAATGGACTCAGTCCCAGAAAACAAATGCATGGCTACCACAGGGGAAAGCGGGGAGGGGTAAATTAAGAATGTGGGACTCACAGGCACACACTACTGTATATAAAATAGATAAGCTACAAGGACCTGCTGTATAGAATAAGGAACTATATTCAGTATCTTATAATAATCTATACCAGAAAAGAGTCTAAAAAAAGAATAAATATGTTCTTATATATGGGCTTCCCTGGTGGCTCAGATGGTAAAGAATCCACCTGCAATTCAGGAGAACTGGGTTCGATCCCTGGGTTAGGAAGATCCCCTGGAGGAGGGCATGGTAACCCACTCCAGTATTCTTGCCTGGAGAATCCCATGGACAGAGGAGCCTGGCAGGTATAGTCCATGGATGGATTCACAAAGAGTCAGACATGACTGAGTGACTAAGCATAGCACAACATTTACATATATATATATATATCTGAATCACTTGGCTATATACCTGAAACTAATAAATCATTGTAAATTACACTTCAATAAAAATGGTTAAAAAAAGAATAGGGGATTTTTGAAAGGTGTGGGATCAGGGAGAACAAATGTTTGTTTACATTACATCAGGACTATGATTATTGGGTCCAAAGCTTGGTGACAGCTTTAAGCATTTTATACTGAGGGATTCAGATTTGAGGCTTGATGTGATTATAAGTATCCTGTAGCACAGGGGTCCCCAACCCCTAATGGACCAGTACTGTTCAGTGGCCTGTTATGAACATGGTCACACAGCAGGAGGTAAGTGATGGGTGAGCAAGTGAAATTTCATCTGTGTTTACAGACACTCCCCATTGCTTGCATTACTGCCTGAATTCTGCCTCTTGTCAGATCAGTGGCTGAATTTAGATCCTCATAGGAGTGAAAACCCTACCGTGAACTGCGTATGTGAGAGACCTAGGTTGAGCACTCCTTTGAGAATCATCTTGAAACCATCAGTGAAAATATTGTCTTTCATGAAACTAGTCCCTGGAGCCAAAAAGATTGGGGACCACTGCTCTAGCAGGAAAGTATAATTACTATTTGTTTTAGTCAAATTTGCTTGAATAAGGATTTCCTACTAAGTAAAGTTAGATTTAGGTAATGGTCCTTCAGGAATTTGTACAGAATTGGTTTTTTACATTAATTAGTTTCTCAACACTTCATCTACATAAACATCAAATTTGCATTCATTTATTAGAGCATGAAGAACTGCTCCGTAATGGACTATATTTTCACTTATTTCTTGACCCAAGTAATCAAATATGAATTTCAGAAACTTCTGCTTATTAGAAAATAATTTTCATAGAAAAATAGAAGTAGAAACATATTTTCCATGAAAGTAGTGAATGTCATTTAAGTCAATATGGATGTAATTTACTGTCGTGAAGTATTCTAGGTATTTCTGTATTTTAAAAGAGATAGCTAGACACTGGAAACAGTTTGGTAGCTTCTGATAAAGTCAAACACCATTGGAGCCAGTAACCCCACTCCTGGGTATCTATCCTAAAGAAATAAAAACTTATGTTCATACAAAGCCTCTACATAAATGTTCATGGCAGCTTGATTTATAAATAAAAATGACCTGACCATCTGGTCATCTGGCCAGATGACCTTTAACAGGTAAATGGATAAACTGTGTAATCCATAGCATGGAATACTAGTCAGCGATAAAAAGGACTGAACTACTGTTATTTCCAATGACTTACATGGATCTCAAGAGTATTATGCTGACTGAAAAAAAAAAAGCAATTTTAAAAGATTGAATTTGTATGTGTGTGTGTGTGTGTGTGTAGTGGACTTTTGGACTCAGAGGGAGAGGGAGAGGGTGGGATGATTTGGGAGAATGGCATTGAAACATGTATACTATCATGTAAGAATCGAATCACCAGTCTATGTCCGATGCAGGATACAGCATGCTTGGGGCTGGTGCACGGGGATGACCCAGAGGGATGTTGTGGGGAGGGAGGTGGGAGGGGGGTTCATGTTTGGGATCATATGTACACCCGTGGTGGATTCATGTCAATGTATGGCAAAACCAATACAGTATTATAAAGTAAAGTAAAGCAAAAATAAAAGTTAAAAAAATGAAAAATAAAAAAAATTAAAAATTAAAAAAAATAAATAAAAGATTGAATTTATGAGTGTATGGTTGCATTTACACAACAATCTAAAAATGACAAAATTACAGTGATGAACATATCAGTGATTCTCAGGAGCTGGGATTTTTTTGGGAGGAGTGACTTTAAAGGGATAGCACCTCGAGTTTGTTTAGGGGGTGGGAAGGATCTGTATCTTGATGGTGGCGATGGTTCAGTTAACCTGTACATGTGGTAAAATTTCACTGACTGCAGGCAGAGACTGGTGAAATCTGAACAAGGTTTGCAGTTTAGTCAGTAACACATCCAATCCACTTCCTGTTTTTGGTAACTGCACTAAACTCACGCGAGATGCCATCAATGGGGAAGCTGGCTGGAGGATAGTTGGGTGCAGAGCAACTCTCTCTACTCTTTTTGAAGCTTTTAAGTAAGTCTACAATTATTTCAAAATGAAAAGTTGCAAAAAAAAAAAGGGGGGGCAGATCTTAGGAAGAGACTGCTGGGGAAAGGAACTGCATTTTTTGATACTAACATCTATTTTCTTCTTGGCTTGTTTCCAATGGGCACAGGACCCAGACCTCATCACATGGTTTATTTATTTCTTCCTGTTGCATTGCACGTGAGTGACACAGGGGGATAACACGGTACCATAGAAGGATGTCCTGAGCATATCTCACTCTCTTGCTCTTTTTTGTTGTTGTTCTGACTGTTTTGCTTATATGCAGTGTGACCCTTGATAAGACCATTAATCTAAGGCTCATGTTTTCAATATGTAAAATGGAGATCATCATCTTTTTCAATTTTAATGAGAAAGTCAATCGTAAAGGAAATCAACCCTGAATATTCACTGGAAGGAGTATGCTGAAGCTGAAGCTCCAGTACTTTGCTACCGGATGCAAAGAGCCAACTCATTAGAATAGACCATGATGCTGAGAAAGATTGAAGGCAAAAGGAGAAGGGGACGACAGAGGATGGAATGGTTGGATGGCATCACTGACTAAATGGACATGAATTTGAGCAAATACAAGGAGATAGTGAAGGACAGAGAAGCCTGGTGTGTTTCAGTCCATGGAGTCACAAAGAGTTGAACATGACTGAGCAACTGGACAACAATGAGGGTTATATGAGATAGTTCATAAATATGATTTATACTTTAAACCATAAAATTTTGTGTTCATGTAACATCAAGTAGCCCAAGTTCTAACCTCCTGTTATATTCAGCTTTAAAGGCAGATTTCTTATCTAAACACACCTCTTAAACTATTGTCTGTTTTGTAATGTGTGTGTAGGAAATAGACAATAGATAGTCCAGCAAGTTCATAGCCACCATGGATTGGTGTGAAAGTAATCAAAAGTCAACAATGAAGCAAAGGCTCACTCATCTCTTGTTTCAAGGAAGGTGGTGAGTTGAGCATTTAATTCAAAGTGGTTGTTTCTTTTGACCCAAAGGACTGTTGAGGGGAAACTATGCACTCTTTTTTTCCTCTTATGATTATCGTTATTTTTTTTAAAAAGATCCATAAGTTTTATTTCTGACAAAACTGTGGTTCTGCAGCATTTTCAAGTTGAAGCTTTACTTATGTGTCAAAGTGAGAAGAATCAAGCAGTCCTTTGCCAGCTGTGGTCGTGGCATCAGGATCATCTCTCACGGCAGGAAAATTGCCTGGAACTCACTGGAAAGCTGCATCTCAACAGGAAGTTTGCTGATCTACAACACGTGGGCTCCTACCAACCTGCTAATAAACTCATTTTTCCTGCTCCCTCGTTATTCTTCCGTGTGTAGATTAAGTGGATTATACTGTAATTAAATTTGACTCTCCAGAGATGGTGTGTTAGAGCTGGGAGCCAGGGGAAGTCAGCTTTCTGCCCCAGCCCTGTGGCTGACTTGGGGATTAAGCAGGGAGCACTCCCTTCATGGAGCCTCAATTTTACTGTTTCTTGTGAGAGAGAGGCAATGTCTCAGAGGGACACAGTGTTGCTTGATGAGCTCTATCTTCTAACTGAGCTCCGAATTCCGTTATAGGAACATACTCTTTGAAGAATTAAAGATGCATTTATACTGCAGTTGAGCCTCTTAATAGGGATGAAGCTTTAAAATCTAATTTTAAAAGCCGCCCACTACACAGCACATTATCCATGCTCTCAAATGCTGTACTCAGCTGTGCACGGGGCTGCTCGCTCTGTGGTATTTATTAAAAATAAAACACAAGCCCTGCAAAGATGTGCCAGGAACATCTCCACAGCCGCACACAGGGGCTGAATTGCACAACTTCCACTGGGGTGAAAGGGGCTCCTGCTGGCAAATTCCAAGCAGCACTCAGAAAACTGACCTTATAGAGACAGTAATGCCTCCTATTGATCGTAAGTCTTCAGATAACAGCTCAACGCAGCAAGGGACCATTTCTCAAAGGAAATAAATCATCTTTAATGAAATAAGTCTGCCTCACAGCCATCACCGGGTGGATGATGCAAAGTCCTTCGCTCAGAGGCCCCCTGGGAACTGCTTCCTGGTGAGAGTTTCCAAGGGGAATGTGAGAGCTCTCATCACATTCTCCCAATTCCTGCTGCTCACAGGAAAAACACATTTTCTTTTCAGTTTGGACATTTTATGTCTCTATATAGATGGGCAGGTACATAGATGTAAGGGTAGATACACAGATGGGTCAAAAAGTCAGAGGGACAGGTTTATATTTTTCTGGATGGATAATGATTTATATATTCCGATATGAAGTTCAAACAGGCATAGACAGATGACCAAGAGACCCAGGGCCTTATATAGCTATACTTCTTGTTGCCTGATCAAAATGTTGTGTTTTTAACCTAAATATTTATCATTAGGCCCAACAGTCATCTATTGGACCTCTGCCTAGTGGCCCATCTTAGACCCTGCTTCATCTCAGGCAACTAGATGGCCTCATGTGGCCCCCGCAGCCCCTGGGAGTGGCTGTCTGTCCATCACCTTCCACACTGAGCTCACTGCGCTCTGGCCACAGTGACCATGTGTCTCTGCCTGGTACAGGCCAAGCTCCCTTGGTCTCAAGAACCTTTGCATTGCTTGCTCTCCGGCCTGGAAAGACCTCTGCCCACATCGTTTCATCAATGGCTCCTGTAATACTCAGGTTGACTTGAGTGTCCACTCCTTAGAAAGACTCCCTTGGGCCACTCAATCTAAAGGAACTCCTAATCTCTCTGTTTAGTTTCTTCATTGCACTCTCTGTAGTTGACACTATCTCATTTTTCAAAAATATTTCTGCATATTATTTTTCTCTGTCCCCTGGAATATCAGCTTGACAGGAAAGAGGACACTGCCCATTTAGAGCAACATAGCATCCCTGGCACTGAGAACCACACTTGGACATAGTATAGATGTTTGGTGGGTGACTGAGCTCAAAAGCCAAGGGACCTTTCTCTCCTTTGTTCAGTCGGTCATGGTGTTCTACACCCTTCTGTCCATGACTCCTGCCTCCATCAGCTTTGTTCTAAATCAACATAACTAGTCTCCTCCTTGCTCCAAGGGCATAGGCGCTCCTCCGCTTACAGGCAGGGATCGTGTTTTATTAATCATTGTGTCATTGGCACCTAAGATCTTGTTTGGCACATTAGAAATAAATGCTCTGTCTGTGAGTGAATTTTCTTATGTAACATTTGAAGGTACAGGATATTAGCACCATGTATCACAGTGCTCCACTCAGGTTTATTGAAGGAATGGGAAATAATCTTTAGTTATTCTTTTTCTCCAGGCATATTCTCCCTATGGTCCAGACTTATGAGCTAATCAAGCCATATGACACTCAAATTTGCACACCAGGTCAAGTGACCTAAACAGGTCTCCAGCAGTCTATAGTATGAACTATATGTGAATGCATTTCTGAGAATGATGTCATTTACCTGGAGACGTCTCAAGTTAGGACACACCCAGGGACCTCAGGAAAGCCTTGCTCCGGAGGCCATGCAGTCATAGAAAAGGCCAATTCGTCTACTTCAGAGCTTAATTTCTTCTTTCGGTTGGAGAGCAGCAACAAGTAACCTGATCTAATTGAAGTAATAAGGCTAATATTTAAGGCTGATATTGATGCCATTTTGTGAAGTCTGACTTATTATTCAAAGAGTTTAGGTGACAAATGATAACATTTGTATGCAACTAATGGATATTACAAATGTAAGTTGATGACAATGGACAAGGCTGACTAAATTCAATTTAAAAACACTAATAAACAATAAGAGCAATATTCTCACAGTTGGGTCGTGTGGTACTCTGGGGAGTAGATACCTGGTCATTCTCCTGGGTTCCTTGTACAGAGCTCCTAGACTTTGGGATCTCTGGCATGATAAATGCCTGTCATACAATCATCAGATGGCTGTTGGCTAGGGGTCCCTATTCAGCTTCCTGCATACCAGGAAGACCCGGGACCTCCTGGGAGAGAAAGAGTTCAGTCACCAATAGCCAGTGACCGACAGACGTGCTTTTGTAGAGACAGCGCCACAGCTATCTCTAAAGCGTGGGGTTTGGTGAGCATCTGGCGGACACACAGGTTCTGGGAGGTGGGGCTCTTGAAGGGGCCCAAAATCTCCATGTTAGACAGCCCTCTGCCCCAAATATCTGTCCAGTGCATCTCTTTCACTTGGCTGTTCTCAGATTGTAGCTTTTATAATAAATATAAAAAATATAATGTGATATAATGTACAGCAGTTTCCTGAACTCTGTGTCATTCTAGCAACATGGGGGGCTACTGGAAACCCTAGATTGCCATCGGCCAGGCAGAGTGTGTTAGCTTGGACACCTCTCTGTGGCTGGTGTCTGAAGTTGAGGAGGGAAAGTCCAGTGAGACTAAACCCTGGATTGGCGGGTTTCATACTAATACCAATTGTTAGTGTCAAAACTGTATCGAGTTGTTGGCTCAGCTGGTAAAATATCCACCTGCAATGCAGGTGACCCTGGTTCGATTCCTGGGTTGGGAAGATCTGCCGGAGAAGGGATAGGCTACCCACTCCAGTATTCTTGGGCATCCCTGGTGGCTCAGATGGTAAAGAATCCACCTGCAATGTGGAAGACCTGGGTTCAATCCCGGGTTGGGAACATCCCCTGGAGAAGGGAACTACTACCCACCCCAGTATTCTGGCCTGGAGAATTCCATAGACAGAGGAGCCTGGCGCACTATAGTCCACAGTGTTGCAAAGAGTCAGACATGACTGAGCAACTTTCACTTTCAAGGGTATACAGAAAGTTGGAGAACTGGTTGATGTGAGGGAAAATCCCACAGATTTGATGTCAAAAGTGTTGTGAGTAAAAGGAGCTCATCAGGTAGGCTTATTTTTCTAGACTGAAATCCTAGTTCTTTCACCATCTTTCTAACTGTGGACAAGTTTCTCAAACCTTATCTGACTTCCTCATCTTTAAAAAGGATATTATAAGACTTCTGCAGGATTAAATGAGACAGTATTTACAGTTCAAGAGCAGCACCCATAGAGCAGCAAATTTCAATAAATATCAGCTATATTCACTATAGAGACTGAAACGGCTTTATAGTTCTGTAGTCAAGCAAGTCAAGAAAGTCTAACAGTCCTCAGATGGTCCAGTTAATCCCATGGAGATGACCATATGCATGGAGTTTGGACATCCAGACACAGAAGGAGGCAGAGAAGAGTACACAGCTGACAGGAAACAACCCAAGAGAAATAGCTTTCAGTAAAGGGCAGAGATTAGAGGGGGAGAAAATGAGCGCAGCTGAAAAGAATGTCTCTTGTAATGAAAGATGGAGAGGCTGGAGAGGTAGAAAAACGGTGCCTCAATCATCAGTTTAGGGGCCAGTGGCATCCAAGTGTCTCTAATATAGCTTTCCAACACATTAGCAGCTGAAGCTGCTTTCAATAAGATGAACTCGCAGATATATTAGAGTGGCCTTGGCTGTGTGGTTGATTTTAATAAAGGCTCCAATTTTGTTGTAGCTAGGGAAGACACTGGTTATTTTTTTCTCATTAAAAAAATATATACATTTGCTAAAAGGCACATGTGCTCAGCTCATGGGGGACACCTCTGTGCTCTGCTTTGCCTCTTTTGTCTTCCTGTGGAAATAATACACAGAAGGAGAACTGCTAAAACAGCAATTAAAAAATCAACTTATATTTAGCATCAAGTACTGATCCAAGGTTAATCACAGGCTAGTCTTTTCTGCTTTCCTGAGATGACTGAAAACTACGGCCTTGTTCCATCTGTCTCTAGAAGGAGTTACCAGGGATCCAAAAAGTCATGATTACAAGTAACTTGTTGACATTCTAACACGTCAGGCTCATTATCATAATCTAAGCAGCAGTCTTGGGTACGTTTGCAATTTTCAGGCAGGTCATTAATGAAAGCTGGAAACGGAGTGACTGTGAGCTCACTCTTTGAGGTTAGTTTACACGTTCTCTATGCGGAGGCCACTGAGTGAATGAGTTGTGTTTGATTGTAGAGAGATCAGAAAAGAAATCAGAAAGTCCAGACAAATGAGGGCAACTCATCAGTCATCCACACACACATTCAACTCTTCAAGTAGCACAGTGATTACTGGCCACAGCTGCAGACATGTTATTCCAACAGCGTCTTAGGTGAGAGATGTAACTTGGAGGCATGCTGCTGCTAAGTCACATCAGTCGTGTCTGACTCTGTGCGACCCCATAGACGGCAGCCCAACAGGCTCCCGTCCCTGGGATTCTCCAGGGAAGAAAACTGGAGTGGGTTACCATTTCCTTCTCCAGTGCATGAAAGTGAAAAGTGAAAGGGAAGTCGCTCAGTTGTGTCTGACTCTTCGTGACCCCATGGACTGCAGCCTACCAGGCTCCTCCGTCCATGGGGTTTCCCAGGCAAGAGTACTGGAGTGGATTGCCATTGCCAAATTGAAGGCATAGATATAAGAATTTTGCAATTCAAGATAAGCTCTTACCAGTTTTCAAACTCCCCAAATCAAGGAGAGATAAATCAGTTCGGTAAAGAAAGAAAGCATCTAATTTTTTAACAATGAATAGATTTTTCTTCCCTTTGGTTACAGATGTCTAAAAGATGTTTTTCAAACACAAGAATATAATGATTTTATGTTTTCTTAAATCAACAATATTTGGAAATGCTCTGGCTCCCATGCAGGTGTGGGGAGTGGGCAGGTCAGGAGGGAAGTTACGATTCTCTGGGAATGAGCCGGTGGGCCCCATGAACCAACCTGTGTCCAAATAGGATCAACTGGTCTGCAGAGCTCAGTCTTGCCCAAGGCGACAGCTGAAGGGGCTTTGCTCTGCTTCAGCTCTATTTTACAGGGTGCTCTCAGAAGGCATTCCCCACCCTGCAGGCACACAGGCCGCCAGTCTCCTCGGGGCCCTTTCTTGAATGCCCAAGCCTTCTGAAAATGTTTGGGTGTGCGGCATGTTCAGAATAACCAGATCTTACAGATATGTGGAGTCTTGAGAGAGCTTAGCTACATCGCCAAACGCACAGCAGTTATCAGCACATCTTAGTCCTTTAATCTCCCTCTTCCTGTCTTGAATCCTTCTGGGACTTGGTGCAGCACATGGTTCTGAAGATGGAGTCGTGTCACCTGTAACCCAGCCACCTTTAGGCCTGTCAGCAGTGGCCTAACAGATTCAGTGCGATGTGCTGCAGGCGTGGCTGTAGTGGGCAGAGGAGAGATGACACCTCTTTGTCCACTTTGCCCCAGTCAATTAGGTCAAGCAGGGAGATCCAGGGCTTACTTTACATTGCGATTGCTCATTTTACCCCTGACATCAATCATTTTTTATGGCCCTATTAAGCATGGCTTACAAAGGGCTTCAGGAGCCATTTGGGATATGCTGCTGCCTTCCAGCAGGTGACATTTGGTTCCTCTGTGTAGGTTACATCTTACCCACCTGGTCCAAAAGAGTCACATCTGAACACGTTTCACTATTACGTAGGTTCAGCTGGACCACGAATCAAATCATTACACATATATCAAATAAAAGACAGAAGTGCATAGTTACCTTAAGTGTGACTACAAATATTGCTTTTGTTCTAGTGGGTGTTCATTATATGTTTATCTGCGAGGTTTTCTTCCAAAGAAGCTGATTTGGTAGAGGTAAAATAACAAACGAAGAAAAGGCCTGAAGCAGTAACTAAGCTCCAAGCACACCTACACCACGTCAAACAGAATCTGTAAAGTCACAGCTGACAGGCCTAAAGGTGGCTGAGTTACAGATGACACAACACCATCCTCAGAACCACATGCTACACCAAGTCCCAGAAGATTCAAGAGAGGAGGAGGAAGGTTAAAGGACCAAGATGTGCCACTGTATCTGCAGCTGAGAACAGCTATCAAAAGGCAGCAAACACATGGGAAAGAACCCGCTCTTTAGCTTAGAGGCCAGAAATACACTGGCATTGCCTCTGGAATTGGAATAAAACCAATTTTTCAGTCAGTTCAGTTGCTCAGTTGTGTCTGACTCTTTGTGACCCCACGGACTGCAGCACGCCAGGCTTCCCTGTCATCACCAACTCCTGGGGCTTGCTCAGACTCATGTCCATGGCGTCAGTGATGCCATCCAACCATCTCATCTTCTGTCGTCCCCTTCTCCTCCTGCCTCCAATCTTTTCCAGCTTCAGGGTCTTTTCCAAGGAGTCAGCTCTTTGCGTCAGGTGGCCAAAGTATTGGAGTTTCAGCTTCAGTATCAGTCCTTCTAGTGAATATTCAGGACTGATTTCCTTTAGGATTGACTGGTTGGATCTCCTTGAGTCCAAGGGACTATTAAGAGTCTTTTCCAACACCTCAGTTTAAAAGCATCAATTCTTTGGTGCTCAGCTTTCTTTATAGTCCAACTCTCACATCCATACATGACTACTGGAAATAGCTTTGATTAGATGGACCTTGGTTGGCAAAGTAATGTCTCTGCTTTTTAATATGCTGTCTAGGCTGCTCATAGCTTTTCCTCCATGGAGCAAGTGTCTTTGAGTTTCATGGCTGCAGTCACCATCTGCAGTGATTTTGGAACCCCCCAAAATAAAGTCTCTCACTGTTTCCATTATTCCCCATCTATTTGCCACAAAGTGATGGCACTGGATACCATGATCTTAATTGGATGCCATGATCTTAATTTGCTGAATGTTCAGTTTTAAGCCAACTTTTTCACTCTCCTCTTTCACTTTTATCAAGAAGCTCTTTAGTTCTTCTTCCCTTTCTGCCATAAGGGTGGTGACATCGGCATATCTGAGGTTATTGATATTTCTCCCGGCAATCTTGATTCTAGCATGTGTTTCATCCAGGCTGGCGTTTCGCATGATACACTCTGCATATAAGGTAAATGAGCAGGGTGACGATATACAGCCTTAATGTGCGTCTTTCCCTATTTGGAACCAGTCTGTTGTTCCCTGTCCAGTTCTAACTATTGCTTCTTGACCTGTGTACAGATTTCTCAGGAGGCGGGTAAGATGGACAGGTATTACCAACTCTTGAAGAATTTTCCACAGTTTGTTGTGACCCACACAGTCAAAGGTTTTGGTGTAGTCAACAGAACAGAAGTAGATGTTTTTTTCTGGAAATTTCTTGTGTTTTTCATGATCCAACAGATGTGGTTCCTCTGCCTTTTCTAAATCCAGCTTGAACATCTGGAAGTTCACAGTTCACGTACTGTTGAAACCTGGCCTGGAGAATTTTGAGCATTACTTTGCTAGTGTGTGCTGCTGCTGCTGCTAAGTCACTTCAGTCGTGTCTGACTCTGTGCGACCCCATAGACAGCAGTCAACCAGGCTCCCCCGCTCCTGGGATTCTCCAAGCAAGAACACTAGAGTGGGTTGCTATTTCCTTCTCCAATGCATGAAAGTGAAAAGTGAAAGTGAAGTAGCTCATTTGTGTCCAATTCTTAGCGACCCCATGGACCACAGCCTACAAGGTTCCTCCATCCGTGTGATTTTCCAGGCAAGAGTACTAAAGTGGGGTGCTATTTCCTTGTCCATGCTAGTGTGTGAGATGAGTGCAATCATGTGGTAGTTTGAACATTCTTTGGCAATTTTTAATTGGTTTTAAAGCCTGAAACGGGACATTCCTGCAGTTAGCTGTGAACCAACTTTATCCTATAGAAGCTGAATGAGTCCTGCTAAACTGTTTGCCTTGTGAATTGTTTTGTTTGGGTCCCTTTTAGTACTGGAAGGTCTTGTGCCATAATTTTGCACTGAGCTACAGTGTTTCATGGTGTAGCTTGAGTGGGGATTCAAAAAGAGAGGAGATCTCCAGAGAAAAACCAAGTGCCTGCATGGATGTGCCCTGGGGGCCAGGTGGGCCCCTCGAGGGCTGGGAGCTGGTGCCCAATTTCCTCTGTACTTTATCTGGCAGAAGAGGGGCATTTGGACAAACAGACTGCATTAGTGAAGGCCGAGCAAGGTGTTTTAAGGTTGATGTAGCTTAGAATTGCACTAGAGTCACTTCTGTAACTGCGGTGCTTTGCAAGCAGTCACATTTCCACAGAGTCTGGTTGAATGAATGGAGGCTCTTGAAATATGCAGGTGTGTGGGGAGCCCACCCGCTTCCCCATGCTCAGGACATGTGTCCAGGACGTGCACACAGCTCTGGCATGAAAGATGGAACAAAGGATTCCTCTGACAGTCCCGGTGGAAAGGGTTTCTCCACTTCCTCCTTAAGAACTGGGTGAAGAAGGTACCTAAAGATGCTCAACCATTTCTGAAACAGAATGGAAAACCCTTTGTTGATGAGGAGCTTAGCCTAAACTAGCTTGTAACTAAAACCCCCAGTTTCTCAGGTTGGAAACAGTGGAAATAAGGACCCCACCAGGAACTTCCAGCATTTGGATTTGAGTGGCTGCCAAGGAAGTAGGAAGGAGAAAAGAGCAAGGAAAGCAAATGTAACTATTGAATAACGACAACTACAACATCCACAATTACAAGAAGCTACGGTACACAGGGTTTTACTATTCTTCCCCAAAGGAATAAAAACATTCTATTTTTTAAAAAAATAGGTCAAATTCTTCAAAAATGTCAGTGTTGTAAAAGACAGAAAGGCTGAGGAACTGTTCTAGATAAAAGGAGACCGCAGAGACCTGATGACTAAACACCATGTGTGACCCTAGACTGCAGGGGAAAATGCTACAAGGGCATTATCGGGTCAACTGGCAAAACCAGGATACAGCCAGCGGATTGGATAAGGGGTTGGACTAACATCCAATTTAAGTACAGAAGATTATGCAAACTCATAGTCTTCTTTTTGAAAATCCATACTGAAATATTTAGGGATAAAAGGCCATGATGTAGGCAGCTTACTTGAAAAAATAATTAAAATTTGAGATATAATTGACTAAAATTTTCAATTTGATGATACACTTTAAAATATATCACTGCGAGGTGCCAGATCTTAACTCTGGAACTTTTTATAGTTTCAGGCTGGCACCCAGGTGACTGGGATCTCTTTGGAGCGACAGCAGCCAGGGAGTTGTAGAGATGTGATATTTATTCAGGGACTGTAGGGTGGGGAGCAAAATTTCAGAGGGGAAAACACTTTATCAGGTCTCATGGTTACAGTGAGTATAATAAGCCATGCATGTAATTATTCTTGAGGCCTGCTCATAAGTCAGCTTTACCAGGACCGGTACACTTACACGTTTCAGCTGACCGACAGCCTGAAAGCAGTACTGCTTACACTGTACAACAAAAATAGATCCCATACTTAGGGAAATCAATGTTTCCCCTAATTCAGAGTGATGCTCGAGAACCGTGTATTTTAGCACGACTCAACTTGACGTGAGGGTTCCAGAGCCAGGCCCTCTGGCTCAGTCCCAGTGCCACCACTTACTAGCTGTGAGACTTTTGCAACTCACTCCACCTCTCTGTGCCCCAGCCTCTTCATCTGCAAAACTCGGACAATGAAAATACCTACCTCACTGAGCTCTGAAGCGGATTAAATGAATTAGCACGCTCAGATCACAAGAGAGCCTGGCCCATGGTGAAGAATCCATGAATATTTAGCTTTTAACATAAACCAAATGTAGTAATACCAGAGGCAGAAGAAGAAAAGGATGTAGTGTCCCAAACCTGGGCGTCCAGGAATCTGATACTCACCTATGACACAGAAGGGCTTTCGAGCGAATCTCAGTCTTCCCTGCCATCCGCGGTACCGGCAGCAGCAGCCTGCAGACCAGATTCGAATGATGAACTCCAAACCAAAGACGACGATCATCACGAATTCCTGAAACATCAAACAAGGCATGTCAGGGAGAGGCATTACCGAGCAGACCAGAGCAGGAAGCTCCATGGATATTATACAGTCAGGCACTTCATCTAAAACATCTGGTTGTTAAAGTCGGAAGCTAACATTTCCTTTTCTCCAAATCAAGGTAAACCCAGAGAACATCGGAACCCCACGTTGTTTCCTAGTGTGGAACACTATTCCTCTTCAAGTCTCTAATTTCTTGCAAATTTAGGAGTCAGTTTTAATTCTAAAAGTGCAGCCTGAATTACAGATTCCTCTTGCCTGGTATATGCAGTCCCTTGGTATCCCCAGGAAACTGGTTTCAGGACCCCCTGGACACCAAGATATGCGGATGCAAGTCTCTTATGCAAAATGGAGTAGGGCTTGCATATAATCCATGCACATCCTTGCACATACTTTGAGTCATCCCTAGATTACTTATAATACCTAATATAATCAAAAGTTTTGTTAACTGTTTCTGGCACACTGTTCACATTTTGCTTCTTGGGAATTTCTGTGTTTTTTTCCCAAGTATTTTTGGTCTACGGTTGGTTGAACCTGTGGATGTGAAACCTGGAGATAAGGAGGGCTGACTACATAGTTCAATTGCCCTTAGTTACCCAGTAACGTGAAATATTTGAAATGAAAGAGTGAACTCCAAAAATACAGTTTACAGTTTTACAGAAAGCAGATCCTCATTTTGCTGCAAGGAGTGACTTAATCCCTGAGCTCTGAAGAGTTGTTCTGAGACAGAGAGGTAAATATTTAGGAGTATACGGAGTTCTTTTGTTATGATGTAAAAAATCTCCTTATAAGACAGCAAGTTTTGACAGCGTTATCATGTGTAGCACACACATCCTTTGCCAGAAATGAGATCCTAAAGCCTCTAGAGATGAAACTTGTTAATTACTAGGCTGCCCTTTGGTGAGAGCTGCCTAGAAAATAACACTTGTTCCAGCAGGAAGGCTTTGAGATTTTCTAGGAAGAGTTGTGAGTGAACCCTGGAAAAGGCCAACTAAAGAGGCTCATTAAATAGTGGGTCACAGAATGTAAACCACTGGAATTTGTTAAGAAAGTGTCTCTGGAGCAAATTTTTCATAGTCACCTTGTCATTCCTTGACTGAGGCAGGCACAGAGTTTATCAACATTTGTTTTCCTTTAAAAATAATATTTCCCTTTTTTGTTTTTAAACAAGTTTTGACTCAGCACTTAAAATGTATTAATAGAACAGTATTTATTAATTGAGGCTTCCCTAGTGGCTCAGGTGGTAAAGAATCTACCTGCAATGCAGGAGACCTGGGTTGGGAAGATCCTATGGAGGAGGAAATGATAATCCAGTATTCTTGCCGGGAGAACTTCACGGACAGAGGAGACTGGCAGGCTACAGTCCATGGGGTTGCAAAGAGTCAGGCATGACTGAGCGAGTAACACACATACACAGTTATTAGTTGATCTTTGTTATAACTGCTTAATATAAAAGTTATACATGCTCTTTATTAAAACCTCTAAACATCACAAAAGTGTTGAACGTAGAAAGTGAATGTCCTAATCTACTCTCTATCCTCCCGCCCCACGTCCCAAGACAAAAGCCATTATCAGATTTAGAAAAATGGCATTTTTGTTGCAAGTTTCAGGGAAATGTCTGTTTCTTCAGTTAGAGTATGTGATGATATGCTACACTTTTAAAATGCCTAGTAGAGATACAGCATTCTCTCCTTCCGTTATTTTGCACTAAGTAACCCGCAAATATTTCTCATGATGGGAGATAAATCTCCAATATTATGGCTACTACTTACAGTGACTTAACACTGAAAGTGAAAAGTGAAAATGAAGTCGCTCAGTTGTGTCTGACTCTTTGCGATCCCATGGACTGTAGACCTCCAGGCACCTCTGTCCATGAGATTTTCCAGGCAAGAATACTGGAGTGGGTTGCCATTTCCTTCTTCAGGAGATCTTCCTGACCCAGAGATTGAACCTGGGTACCCCGCACTGTAGGCAGATGCTTTACCTTCTGAGCCACCAGGGAAGTCCTGCCCATGGCTAAATCTCCACAGATGATTTCATGCAGATAACCAAAGCATGGTCAGCACACACTCATTCAGGATATGAGGGTTTTGTTTTGGTTTTCTTTGTTTTAGTTTTCAGTATATATCTAAGTGGCTTCCTTGGTGGCTCAGACTGTAAAGAACCTGCCTGCAATATAAGAGGCCTGGGTTCGATCCCTGGGTCGAGAAGATCCCCTGGAGAAGGGAATGGCTACCCACTTCTTGCCTGGAGAATTCCATGGACAGAAAAGGCGGGTGGGCTACAGTCAAAGGGGTCACAGAGTCAGACATAAGTGACTAATGCTTTTTACACTATATATCTAGGTAGTTGAGTTTATTCACTCTTAAGGCATATGAAGTGCCATGTTAGGGAGAGCTGGGGAGGCAAGGCTTCTTTCAATCTTCCTCTATCCTCACGCAGAGCCTGTTGACACCTGTCGAGCCTGTGCTTAGTGGCAAGTCTACTTTTATCCCTGTCTCTTCCTCCTACTTGAGCCAGGGAGTCTGGTGCTCTACTGGTGGGGGGTTCTATTGTCAGGGATAGCTAAGAAAACTCAAATATGGCCTGAGCAATGAGGCACTACCACATAAAGGTTTTCCTTTTCCATGGGAATAGCTGCTACCAGTAGATGTATGGCCAATATTCTTTAGAACAAAGAATATTAGAATAAAGTAACATTCTATTAGTATAGTAAGGTAGGACCTCAGTAGATCTATAGTCAATATTTTTGAGAATAAAGGCTATAGGAATAAAGTAACATTCTATTAGTATAGTAAAGTAGGCCCTCGGTAGATATATAGCCAATATTTTTGAGAACAAAGATTACTGGAAAAAAGTAATATTCTATCAGTATAGTAAGGCAGGTCCTCATTGAATTATTTCTATGTTGTATCCTGAGGCAGATACATTATAGATTTACTCAGGGCCACTTGTTCAGGAATATTGTTTACTGATTTTTTTTTTCAAACAACATTGGGAAAAAGCCTTCATTTCCAAATAAAACAAGAGGAAATTGTAATTGGATTTTACTACAAGGTCACAGTTTCTGCCTTGGAGGAGTAAGACTGGGGTCAGAACTCTCTCCTACTAGAGCATTCCTTCGTCTTCTTTATGAGGGCCTGGTTTTAGACTTGGCAAACAGTAACCTCAAGCTCTCTGGTCACCAAGGGAGCATTAGTGAGGTGACCCTGGAACACTTCTCTTCACAACCCAGAGCTGCAGGCCATGAGAATGTTCCCTTCCAAGACTTGAGCTCATTTGATTGGGAGCAAAAGCATGAAAACCATTTTGACCAGATTTTGTCTTTTGTTTCATGAAACTTCTATCTTATTTCAATTGAAAGGAACAAAGTTCTGTGGAGAAAGAGAGGGAAAGTATTATAAATCTAACCGAACTGGAAGGGAATGAAATTGGGAGAAGATCACCTTTTTTTGCCCCTTTTTCATTTCCAAGCTTTGTTGAGGTATAATTGGCAAGTAGAAATTGTGTATATTTGAGCTGTACATATACGCAATGTACAAATACATGAGGTCCTAATGTATGTATACATTGTGAACTCATTACCGTAATCAAGCTAACATATCCGTCACCTCACATAGGTAATATATATATGTATTTTTTTGGTGATAGTGAGAACACTTAAAATTTAATCTCTTAGCAAATTTCTAGTACACACTAAAACTACTGTTACCTTCAGTTAGCGGGCTGTTCATTAGGTCTCTAGGACTAATTCATCCTGCATGACTGGCAGTTGGTGCCCTCGCTCTAGTGTATCTCTTTCCCCCCATCCTCTAGTTACTGGTAGTTACTCTACTCTGTTTCTTGAGTTCAACTTTTTAGATTCCACATATAGGTGAGATCATGCAGTACTTGTGTTTCTGTGTCACACTTATTTCATTTATCCTAATGTCCTCCAACTTCACGTTACTGCAAATCACTTTAAGACTGACTAACATTCTCATATGTTTCTGCCAATGTATCTATCTATCTATGTCACATCTTCTTGGTCTGTTTGTCCATTGATGGACACTGAGGTTGCTTCCATACCTTGGCTACTGTGACTAGTGCTGCAATGAACATGCAGGTGTGAATATCTCTTTGAGATCATGACTTTATTTCTGCTGGATTAGATGGTAGTTCTAGATTTAATTTTCTGAGAAACTTCCATACTGTTTTCCACAATTTACATTCCAACCAGTAGGGTAGGAGGGTCCCCTTTTTTCTTCATCTTCATTCACACTTGTTCTCTTATGTCTTTTTGGTAATAGCCTTTCTAACATATGTGAGGTGATATCTCATTGTGGCTTTGATTTGCATTTCTGATGATTAGTGATGTTGAAGATCTTTTTGTATACCTGTTTGGTCATTTGTATGTTTTCTTTTGAGAAATGCCTATCCAGGTCCTTTGCTCATTTTTAAATCAGGTTATTTAACTAATTTTTGTTATTGAGTTATGAAATGTCCTTATATATTTGGATATTAACTTCTTATTAGATATTTGGTGTGCAAGGTCTTCTCTCATCTCAAAGGCTGTGTCTTCACTCTGTTGATGGTTTCCCTTTATGCACAGAAGATTTTTACTTAGATGCAATCCCACCTGTTTATTTTTGTCTTTGTTATTTGTGATTTTGGAGTTATATCAAGAAAACCATAAGACAAATACTATATGATATCACTTACATGTGGAATCTAAAAAATAAAAATAATCAGTGAATATGACAATAAAGAAGCTGACTCACAAATACAGAGAACTAACTAACGGTTATCAGTCAGGAGAGGGGAAACAGGAGGGATAAATGAGGGGAAGTAAGAGGCACAAACTACTAGGTATAAAATAAATAAGCTACATGGATATATAGTATAGGTACAACAAAGGAAATAAGCTGATATTTTATAATAACTGTAAATGGAATACAACCTTTAACAATTGTGAATCATGTTGTACACCTACATTTTATATAATATTGTATATTAACTATATCTTGATAAAAACTCCCAAAAAACACATTGCCCAAACTAATGTCAAGAAGCTCCTTCCCCATGTTTTATTTTAATAGTGTATACTTTCAGTTCAGTTCAGTCACTCAGCTATGTTTGACTTTGCCACCCTATGGACTGCAGCACCCCAGGCTTCCCTGTCCATCACCAACTCCAGGAGCTTGTTTAAACTCATGTCCATCGAGTCGGTGATGCCATCCAACCATCTCATCCTTTGTCGCCCCCTTCTCCTACTGCCATCAATCTTTCCCAGCATCAGGGTCTTTTCCAATGTGTTAGATCTTTGCATCAGGTGGCCAAAGTATTGGAGTTTCAGCTTCAGCATCAGTCTTTCCAATGAACACCCAGGACTGATCTTCATTAGGATGGACTGGTTGGATCTCCTTGCAGTCCAAAGGACTCTCAAGAGTCTTCTTCAACACCACAGTTCAACAGTATCAATTCTTTGGTGCTCAGCTTTCTTTATAGTCCAACTCTCACATCCATACATGACTACTGGAAAAACCATAGTTTTGACAAAATGGACCTTTTTTTTTTTGGGAAAATAATGTCTCTATTTTTTAACATGCTGTCTAGGTTGGTCATAGCTTTTCTTCCAAGGATCAAGCATCTTTGGATTTCATGGCTGCAGTCACCATCTGCAGTGATTTTGGAGCCCAAGAAAATAAAGTCAGCCACTGTTTCCATTGTTTCCCCATCTATGTACCATGAAGTGATGGGACTGGATGCCATGAACTTAGCTTTTTGAACGTTGAGTTTTAAGCCAGCTTTTTCACTCTCCTCTTTCACTTTCATCAAGAGGCTGTTTAGTTCCTCTTCATTTTCTGCCATAAGGGTGGTGTCATCTGTGTATCTGAGGTTACTGATATTTCTCCCAGCAGTCATGAGTATACTTTCAGGCCTTACTTTTAAGTCTTCCACCCATTTTGAGTTAATTTTTGTACACTGTGGTGGATAAGGGTCCAATTTCATTCTTCTAAGTGTGGATATCCAATTTTCTCACTCATGATAAAAACTCTCAGCAAGTCAGAACTAGAAGTTTGCGCTCTCAATTTGATAAATGTCATCTACAAAACCATTAGAGTTAATGTCATACCTAATGATGAAAGAGTGAAAGCTTTTCCCAAAAATCAAGAACAAGGAAAGATGTTAGTTTCATCACCCTTATTCAACATAATTGCATACTATAGTCACTGCAATAAGGCAAGTAAAAGAAATAAAAGGCATGCAAATTGGAAAGGCAGACATAAAAAGTCTATATTTGCAGATGCATGATTGTCTAAGGAGAAAATCACAAGGAATTTATCAAAAACCTCTTTGAACTAATCAGTGAATTCAGTAAGGTTGTAAGTTATAAGATCAGCATACAATAAACAAACACATTTCTGCATACTAAAAAAAAAAGATGTGGGGAGCAATATTTAAAAGCATAATATTATTTATGACCATTCCAAAGGAAATAAAATGTTTAGCTATTCATTTAACAAAATCTGTACAGGATATGCATACTGAAAATTACAAAATGTTGATAAAAGAAATTAGAGAAAACCTAAGTAAATGGAAATGCCATGTTCAGTAATTAGAAGGTGCAACATGATAAAGATGGCAGCTTCTCCCAAATTGAGAGCTTCTCCCAAATTGATTTGTAGTTTTAATGAAATTCTTATCAAAATCTCAGCAACTTTTTTTTTGTAGATGTAAATAAACTTATTCTAAAGTTTATATGGAAAGGTACAGACTCTAAAATAGCTTACAAAAAAAAAAAAAAGAAAAAAGAAAAGAAACGAAAACTCCAAGAAAGAGAAAAAAGTGGGAGGAATTACTTTATCTGATATGAAAAACCTCTATGTAGCTCCAGAAATCCAGATTGTGTGGTCTTGGCAGAGGGACAGACACACAGAGAATGATGGAACACAAAAGAGAACCTAGAAATGTATTCAGACAAATATGCTCAATTGATTATTTGACAAAGATACAAAAGTAGTTCAACAGAGGAAGAAATAGTCCTTTCAGTAATCAGTGCTGGGGCAATTTGACTTCCAAATGCAATGAAATGAACCTCTATATCTCACACTTTATACAAAAATTGATCCAAAATGGATTATGGGCTTAAGTGTTAAAACCATAAAACTTCTAGAAACAAAACATAAGAGAAAATATTTAGGATTTAAGCTAAGAAAAGAGTTCACAGACTTAACACCAAAAGCATAAGGAAAAATTGATAAATCAGACTTGTTCAAAAGTACAGGATGAAAAGACAAGCTATACACACACACACACACACACACACACACACACACACACACAGAATATTTGACAAAGGACCAGTATTGAGAAAATATAAAAACTCTCAAGAGTTAACACCCATCCTTCTGAAATTCTTCCAAAAATCATAGAGGAAGGAGCTCTCCCAAGTTCATTCTATGAGGCCACAATCATCTAGACACCAAAGTGAAACAAAGACATCACACACACACACACACACACGCACACACACACACACACACATTACATGCCAATATCACTGATGAACATAGATGTAAAAACCATCAACAAAATACTAGTAAACGGAATCCAACAATACATTAAAAGGATCAGGCATCACAATCAACTGGGATTTATTCCTGGCATGTGAAGATTCTTCAATATATGCTAATCAATGTGATACACCACATTAACGAACTGAAGAATAAAAAGCATATGATCATCTCAGTAGATGAAGGAAAAGCTTTTGACAAAATCTAACACTCGTTTCTAATAAAAACTATTCAGAAAGTGGGCATTGAGGGAACCTACTTTAACATAATAGAGGTCATATATGACAAACTCACAGCAAACATCATTCTCGATGGTGAAAAACTGAAAGCATTTTTTCTAAGATCAGGAACAAGACAAGGATGCCCACTCTTGCCACTACTATTCAACATAGTTTTGGAAGTCCTATCCACAGCAATCAGAAAGGAAAGAAATAAAAGGAATTCAAATTGGAAAAGAAGAAGTAAAAGTGTCACTGTTTGCAGATGGCCTGATACTACACATAGAAAACCCTAAAGATGCTACCAGAAAACCAATAAAGCTTATCAGTGAATTTGATAAAGTTTCAGGATACAAAATTAATACACAGAAGTCACTTATATTCCTATGCACTAGTAATGAAAGAGGAGAAAGGGAAATTAAGAAAATAATCCAATTTACCATTGCATCAAAAAGAATAAAATACATAGCAATAAACCTACCTAAGGAAGCAAAAGACCTGTATTCAGAAAACCATAGGATGCTGATGAAAGAAATCAAAGATGACAGAAACAGATGGAGAGATATACCATGTTCTTGGATTGGAAGAATCAATATTGTCAAAATGATTATACCACCCAAAGCAATTTACAGATTCAATTCAATCCCTATCAGATTACCAATGGTATTTTTCACAGAACAAGAACAAAATTTTTAAAAATTTGTTTGGAAATACAGAAGACCACAAATAGCCAAAGCAATCTTAAGAAAGAAAAATGAAGCTGGAGGAATCAGGTTCCCTGACTTCAGACCATACTACAACACTACAGTAATAAAAACACATACACAAACATAGAAACATATAGAAATACATATGAAAAGAGAAATATAGATCAGTAGAATAGGATAGAAAGTCCAGAGATAAACCCACAAATAAACTGATCTATGGAGAAGGAAATGGCAACCCACTCCAGTGTTCTTGCCTGGAGAATCCCAGGGATGGGGCAGCCTGGTGGGCTTCCGTCTCTGGGGTCGCACAGAGTCGGACACGACTGAAGCGACTTAGCAGCAGCATGGTCATCTAATCTATCATGACAAAGGAGGCAAAAATATACAATGGAGAAAATGACAGTCTTTTCAATAAAGGATGCTGGGACAGCTACAAGTAAAAGAATGAAATTAGAACATTCTCTAACACCAAATAAAAATAAACTAAAAATGGGTTAAAGATGTAAATGTAACTCTTGGAGGAAAACATAGGCAGAACATTCCTTGACATAAATTGTAGCAAGATCTTTTTTGATCCACCTCCTAGAGTAATGAAAATAAAAACAAAAATAAACAAATGGGACCAAGTTAAAGTATTTTGCACAGCTAAACTGAAACTGAAGTTGCTAGCTAGGGAAACCATAAATAAAATGAAAGACAATCCATAGAACAAGAGAAAATATTTGCAAACGAGTAACTGACAAAGGATTAATTTCCAAACAATGCAAACAGTTCATAGAGCTCAAAATTAACAACAACAACAACTACTCAGTCAAAAAATGGGTGGAAGATCTAGAGATTTCTCCAAAGACGACATACAAAGATGTTTTAAAACCACAAGAAAACATGCTCAGCATCACTAATTATTAGAGAAATGCAAATCAAAACTACAATGAGGTATCACCTCATAGCAGTTAGAATGGCCATCATCCAAAAAATCTACAAACAATAAATGCTGGAGAGAGTGTGGACAAAAGGGATCCCTTCTACATTGTTGAAGAGAACATAAATTTTTATAACCATTATGGAGAAGAGTCTGGAGCTTCCTTTAAGAAAACGAAAAATAGAGCTTCCATATGATGCAGAAATTCTACTCCTGGGCATACATCTGGAGAAAGCCATAATTCAAAACGACACACACACTCCAGTTCCCAGCAGCACTATTTACAATAGTCAAGTCATGGAAGCAACTTAAATGTCCATTGACAGAGGATAGTATAAAGAAAATGTGGTATATATGTATACATATGCAGGATGGAATATTACTTAGCCATAAATAGAATGAAATAATGCCATTTGTAGTAACATGGATGGACCTATAGATTATCATACTAAGTAAAGTAAGTCAGATAGCAAAAGATAAATAATACATGATATCACTTAAATGTGGAATTTAATAAAAATGATACTAATGAACTTATTTAAAAAACAGAAACAGACTCACACACCTCAAAATCAAACTTACAGTTATCAAAGGGGAAATGTGGGGGAAAATGATAAATTAGGAGAGTGTAATTAACATATACACACTTGTACTATATATAAAATAGGCAACTGACCTAGATGTTCATCAACAGATAAAGAAGCTGTGGTACATATATACAGTGTAATATTATCCAGCCATGGAAAGGAATGAATTTGAATCAGTTCTAGTGAAGTGGATGAACCTAGAGCCTGTTATACAGAGTGAATTAAGTCAGAAAGAGAAAAAGCAAATATTGTATACTAATACATACATATGGAATCTATAAAAATGGTACTGATGAATCTATTTTCAGGGCAGGAATACGGACTCATACATAGAGATCAAACTTACGAACACAGGCGGGGAAGGAGAGGGTGGGATAAATCGAGAGAGTAGCATTGAAATATATACATTACCATATGTAAAATAGATAGCTAATGAGAAGTTGCTGTATAACAGAGGGAGCTCAGCCTGGTGCTCTGTGACACCCTAGAGCAGTGAGCTGGGGTGGGAAGTAGGAGGGAGGTTCAAGATGGAGGGAATATATGTATACCTATGGCTGATTCAATAGGCTTCCGGGTGCCTCAGATGATAAAGAGTCTGCTTGCAATGCAGGAGACCTGGGTTAGATCCCTGGACTGGGAAGATTTCCTGGAGAAGGCAATGGCAACCCACTTCAGTATTCTTGCCTGGAGAATTCCCTGGACAGAGGAGCCTGGCAGGCACCCATAGCATCACAAAGAGTTGGACATGACTGAGCAACTAACACATACATGGCTGATTCGTGTTGATGTATGGCAGAAACCAACACATCATTAGAAAGCAATTATCCTACAACTAAAAGTAAATAAATTTAAAAAGATAACTCATAAGAACATGCTGTATAGTACAGGGAATTCTACTTTATATTTTGTAATAAACTATCTGTGAAAGAGCTGAAAAATGAATGGATATATATATATGAAGTGAAGTGAAAGTTGGTCAGTCATGTGCAACTCTTTGTGACCCTACATTCCATGGAATTCTCCAGGCCAGAATACTGAGGTGGGTAGCTGTTCCCTTCTCCAGGGGATTTTCCCAACCCAGGGATTGAACCCAGGTCTCCCGCATTGTAGGCGGGTTCTTTACCAGCTGAGCCACCAGGGAAGTCCATATATATATGTATATCTCATTTACTTTGCCGTACACCTGAAACTAACACAACATTGTAAGTCAGTTTAAAAAGAAATATAAAAATCCTCAAAACTAAACAGTAAAAAATAATTCAGCTAGAAACTGGGCAAAAGAAAAGAAAATGATGGATGGCAAATGAACACATCAAAAAATACTCATCATCAGCAAATGAAAATTAAATTAAATTTGGAAAATGTAAATTAAAACAAGATAACACCACACATCTATCAAAATGGGTAAAATTAAAAATAATGCCAACACAAACTACTGGGGAGAATGTGCAGAAACCTTATTTCTCAGGCATAGCTAGTGTGGATGTGATATAGCCTCTCTGGAAAGCAGCTAGACAATTTCTTTTGTCTTTATAATTTATTGACAATTTCTTTTAAAATTGCATACTACTTGACTCAGTAATTGTACTCTTGGGCAGTCATACCAGAAAAGTGTAAACCTACGTTTGTACAAACACCTGTACATGCAGGTTCATAGTGGATTCATTCATAATGACCCAAATCTGAAAAGAGCCCAGATGTCCTGACCATAGGAATGGTCAAACACGCTGTAGTCCATCCATATCATGGAATACTACTCCATGGTGAAAATGAACCAACTATTGACACACCCGACAACTGGATGAATCTCGGGGGGAAGGGGCTTAGTGGAGAAAGGCAGTCCCAAAGGTTACATGCCATGTTATTCTGTAGAACAGATTAGTGGTTCCTGGGAGCTGGGGGATGGGGGGAGGATGGAGTATGGTGGGGAAGATCACGTGGGTGTGGTTACTGAAGGACGACCTGAGAAACCTTCACATTGACGGAGCTGTTTGGTGTCTTGACTATTAGCAGAGTTAAAACTGTACAGAACTAAATACCCTCATAAAACACATCTACATAGTCACCTATACACACCCCATGCAAAGCTGGGGTAATCTGAGTACGATCTGTGGACTGTATCAATATTATCTTGGTTGTGATATTACATTATAGAGAAGCTGAGTTAAGTATACATAGGATATCTCAATATTAGTTCTTATGACTATGTGTGGGTCTACAATTACTTCAGAAAAATTCAGTTAAAAAAAGTCATTGCTTGTCATCTAGCTCAGGGGGACAGGCTCCAAAAAGGAAATGTTCTTTGTCAAGCCCACTGATGGATCTGACCTCACTGTGTTTTGGTTTTATGGCTCTAAATGACCCTTTGTATGGGTCTCCTTATTTTATTTTCAAATGAGTTAAAAATACAAACATTCATCATGCTCATTTGAAATGGTTTCGATCTGGGATGAAGTTCTCCTGACCTTTTCAAGGCGACCAAGACACAGTTTCTGGTGCCTCTGCCGCTGTACCTCAGAATAAATCAGCTCATTTTCTCTGGCTAGCTTTTAATTTAAATAAAATGCCCTGTGTTTACTCAAATGGTTGCTAAAGACATTAGTGAATAATAATCAGAATACTTGACCTACTAGGAGGAAGCCTGTGATGTAAAGCTGGTGTTAATAACTGTGGTTCTGTGTTTCTATTCTTGCAGTTGCTTTGTGAGTTACTCAAAGAGATTTCCTCACTCCAGTACTCTTGCCTGGAAAATCCCATGGATGGAGGAGCCTGGTAGGCTGCAGTCCATGGGGTCGCGAAGAGTCGGACACCACTGAATGACCTGACTTTCACTTTTCACTTTCATGCATTGGAGAGGGAAATGGCAACCAACTCCAGTGTTCTTGCCTGGAGAATCCCAGGGATGGGGGAGCCTGGTGGGCTGCTGTCTATGGGGTCACACAGAGTCAGACACGACTGAAGCGACTTAGCAGCAGCAGCAAAGAGATTTTAGGTGCAGATTGACTGATTTTTGTTTTTTTTTTACAAATTCAGAAGCCTAACAGCTCATGTTCTCGTTGTTTTCTCATTAATTAACAGCATGGTTCATTAAAACACAGTGACCTTTGTCTAATCTACAAGCTGTCTGCTGTGACCATTAGTTATTTCTGTTTTCATGCCATCAAATAGCATTTTTTGTGAAGATGATACACTGACATTGTAAACCCCATGACATTTGCACCAATTCTTGAAGAGCTGTGGCTAATTAGACGTAGAAAATTGGAAGTACTGCCCTTATTCTGAATATCAACATCATCACTTTCCAGCTGTCTTTGCTCTGCTTTTTGTATGTATACTTAAAGTAATACAGGGCTAGCAGGCCAGCATGCCTCCTCATACAATCCCTACAGGGAAAGGATCTGTGATGTCAATGGAGCTGTAAATTGTAAAGAAAGGCAGCAGTCAGAAGGGGTGCAGTTATAATTCTTTGTAATCTGGAAACCCCTATTAGTGTAACACTGTAGGGAAAGAGCAAACTAGCCAAGATGGCGGTGTCACGCTACTTCACTCAGTGGCCTTTTGCTTTCACCCCACATTTTGTAACGATTATGTAACAGCTGAGATGACTTAGAGCACTGTGTATGTGGGTCACATGGTACTTGCTTGGCCACGGGCTACTTTTGTCCTGTAAGCATATATAAGCTCGACCTGGTAAAGCCCTCGGGGCTATGTTACGGCTGCATTATGGTGGTGAGGCTGCATTATGGCTGTGTCCACTGGGTCAACCACAAAGGAGAGAATACAGCATGTCTGCTGCTATGGCTGCTGTGCCAGTCAGGAGAGAATAAATGTGTCTGCAGTTCCTACGATTCCTTGAGTTTCCTTCCAGCTTCCCTGCTCACATCTTACCTACTCTGGGTTCAACGGACAGTGCCAACAGTGAGATGCAGTGAGATGACTGGCGTAGTCGGCAGGATCAGCGAGACAAATACGTACTGAGGAAATGAAGTTAGGATCAAGTAATGGCACAATGCTGAAATTGGAGTGTGGAAATAAAAATACAAAAGTAAATCATCTTTTGGATTTTCGTCTCTTTGCAGGGCAGAAAAAGACCCCAAACCCAGGCTTACAGACTGTTACCCGGAGGCCATCATGCACCACCATCAGCCTAGTTCGATTTCACATTCTCTTTACTGTTGAGGGGATGGTATGTTAACTGTTAGTGAATTCGAAGAGATGTGAGGCAATCAATGTTTTTACCACAGGGATTGATTTGACTTGAAGACAGGATCACGCTTATACTGGGGATGGTGGTGTGGATGTGGCAGCATTCACTGAGGAGACACTGAGTGGGGTGAGCAGAGGAGGGGCGTGGAAGTGGGAGCAGAATGAGGATGAGGCACTGGTGGTTGAGATGGTTTTGAAGCCCGTAACTGGGCTGTGCCTCACTGGCTGGGATCGAATCCTTAGGAAGACTCTGGAAAATGAAATTGTTTCAGGACTACCAGGAAAATTTAGGTTTCTCCCTTGCTGGTTTTTTGATCCTTCAAATTTCTCTATACATAACTTATCCTTTCAAGTTTCCCACACTTAAAAAAATTAATTTATTTATTTTAATTGGAGGCTAATTACTTTACAATATTGTGGTGGTTTTTGCCATACATTCACATGAATCAGCCATGGGTGTACATGTGTTCAAGTTTCCCACACTTTTAAAATTAAAATCCCTATCTGAAAAATGATTCATTTATTCACATTTATACACTGATGTTCATTTATTCAGAGGTTTCTCAGAGGGGCACGAGGAAGGGAGTAGTTTGAAAAGGTCCCATCCCAAATGCCAGAATCATATTTTGTTGCCTAAGAAGGACCAGGGGCAGGTTTTCATCAGGTGTTGGGGCCACACAGCAGAAGGTGGGTGCCCCTGTGCTGGGGAGTCAGGACCAGATGACATTCTTCCTAGTTGCTGGGGGGAGACCTTGAGGAGGACACTCCCTATAGTGAGTTTAGACACTTAACGATGGGCTAGTTGCTGTCAATTGCTGCAATGCCTACCTGATGTGAGGGAACCACCAAGGGACCCTTCTGGGTTCCCCTTTCACCTTCTTAAAGTCACAGTAACATCAGAACAAAGCATGCTTAGGCCCTGGAGGAGGATGGGGTCTGTCTGCAGGACACAGCACAGTGGTGCTCTCTGCTGAGGCGCCCATGTTGGTGGTACATGCAGTGGAAATGAAAGACAGCCTTACCCATGGCTTTTTGGTCCTCCAAACTCTAGCAAAATTACACATTAGTTTGTTTAAGGTTTATATACAGGTGTGTCTGTATGCAGCCGTGTGTGTATAGACGGAGTTAGAACAAAAACACTGAGGCATGAGTTCCAAGCTAGAAAAATTGGAAACAGCTTGCAGCACGTTGAACTGAACCCAATTTTCATTCTGCTAAGGTTTTGCCAAATTATCACAAAAGAATCAGTTCAACTTGAAACTGAAGTTAGAAGTCTGGAATCGGATTGAAGTGGGAACACCAAGAGTTTCCCAAATGAGTGAAATCAAACCATGTTTTCATTTGATTCATTTTGGTAATTTGTTAATTTATTATTATCCTATAGGCTTTTCTTTCTCTCAAGAACTATAGGAACTTACCTTCAAAGAATTTAAAATTTAAATGATTATTAATAAACACCTATATATGATAGAAACTCTCCAGAAAGTGGACATAGAACCTACCTCAACATAATAGAGGTCATGTATGACAAACACAGCAAACATCAGTCTCTATGGTGAAAAGCTGAAAGCGTTTTCTCTAAGATCAGGGATAGGAAAAGGATATCCACTCTCACCACTACTATTCAATACAGTTTTGGAATGGCAATCAGAAAAGAAAAAGAGATAAAAGGAATCTAAACTGGAAAAGAAGAAGTAAAACTGACACTTTTTGCAGATGACGTGATACTATACATAGAAAACCCAAAAGATGTTACCAGAAAACTAATAAAGCTCAATGAACTTGGTAAAGCTGCAAGATACAAAATTAATACACAGAAATCACTTACATTCCTATACACTAACAATGAAAGATTAGATGGATAAGTTAAGGAAATAATCCAATTTATGACTTCGTCAAAAAGAATAAAACACTAGGGAGTGAAAGACCTGTACTATAAAACTATAAGTACACCATGCTTACAGTATACTACAAAACTATAAGATGCTGATGAAAGAAATCAAAGATGACACAGATGGAGATATACCATGTTCTTGGATTGGAAGAATCAATATTGTCAACATGACCATACCACCTAAAGCAACCTACAGATTTAATTCAATTCCTGTCAAATTACCAATGACATTTTTCACAGGATTAAAACAAATTTAAAAAAATGTATGGAAATGCAAAAGACCACAAATAGCCAAAGCAATCTTGAGAAAGAAAAATGGAGCTGGAGGAATCAGGTTCCTTGACATCAGACCATATTCCAGAGCTACAGTAATCAAAGCATACACACAAATACAGAAATATGCAGGAATACACACAAAAACAGAAATACAGATCAACAGAATGATACAAAGTCCAGAGATAAACCCACACATCTATAGTCATCTGCTGCTGCTGCTGCTGCTAAGTCGCTTAATTCATGTTCAACTCTGTGTGACCCTATAGACGGCAGCCCACCAGGCTCTGCCTTCCCTCGGCTTCTCCAGGAAAGAACACTGGAGTGGGTTGCTATTTCCTTCTCCAATGCATGAAAGTGAAAAGTGAAAGTGAAGTCACTCAGTCATGTCTGACTCTTCACGACCCCATGGACTGCAGCCTACCAGGCTCTTCTGTCCATGGGGTTTTGCAGGCAAGAGTACTGGAGTGGGTTGCCATTGACTTCGCCAATAGTCATCTAATTTATGACAAAGGATGCAAGAATACACAATGGAGAAAAGACAGTCTCTTCAATTAGTGGTGCTGGGAAAAGTGGACAACTACATGTAAAATAATTAAATTGGAACACTTCCTAACACCATACACAAAAATAAACTCAGAATGGATTAAGGACCAAAATATAGGGCCAGATACTATAAAAGTCTTAAAGGAAAACATAAGTAGAACACTCTTTGACAAAAATTGCAGCAAGATTTTTTTGATCTACCTCCTAGAGTCATAAAAATGAAAACAAAAGTAATCCAATTGAACCTAAGTGAAAGGAAACTGTAGCGAAATGAAAAGACAGCTCTCAGAATGGTAAAAAAGCATACTTGAATACAAAGCAACTGACAAGGGTGTGGTATCCAAAATATGCCAGCAGCTCATGCAGGTCAATATTAAAAACAAAACAAAAAAACAACCCAATCAAAGAATGAATAGAAGATCAAAACAGACATTTCTCCAAAGAAGACATACAGATGGTTACACATTTGAAAAGACGCTCAATATCACAAATTATTAGAGAAATAATAAACCAAAACTAAAGCTAAAGTGTTTTGCAAACCAAAACTAAAATGGGATATCACCTCACAGTGGTCAGAATGGCCATTATGAAAAAGTCCACAAACAATAAATGCCGGAGAGGGTGTGGAGAAAATTAAACCTCCTACACTGTTGGTGGGAATGTAAATCGGTGCAGCCACTATGGAAAACAGTGAGGAATTTCCTTCAAAATCTAGAAACAGAGCTACTGTATGATCTAGTAATCCCACTGCTGGGCACATATCTGGAGAAAACCATAATTTGAAAGGATACATGCACCCCACTATTCACTGAAGCAATATTTACAATAGCCAGGACATGGAAGCATTGTAAATGTCCGTTGACAGAGGAATGGATAAAAAGATACAGTAAATACCTACAATGGAATACTACTCAGCCATAAAAAAGACAAATGAAAGCCGTTTACAGCAACACAGGTGGACCTAGAGATTATCATACTGAATGAAGTGAGTTGGAATAAGATGACTGTTATATGATATTGCTTATACGTAGAATCTTAAAAAATGAATTTATCTACAAATAGAACTAGAGTCACCAGATACAGAAAACAAACACGGTCATCAGTGGGGAAAACTGAGGGAGGGGTAAATTGGGAGAGTGGGATTGACATATACACACAACTATGGTGGATCAGAAGGTAAAGAATCTGCCTGCAATGCAGCAGACCTCAATTCAATCATTGGGTTGGGAAGATTCCCCTAGAAGAGGGCATGGCAACCCACTCCAGCACTCTTGCCTGGAGAATCCTCATGGACGGAGGAGCCTGGCAGGCTAAATTCCAGGGGGCCATAAAGAGTTGAACATGTCTGAGCTACTAAGCACAACACAATATGTATAAAGTAAATGACTATTAAAGACCTTGTTCTCACAAGTAGGAGATTCCCTGCTTTCCAAAGAGATGCCCCTCCCTTCTGCGTTTGGGGCATTTGGTTTGTTTAGTATGACCAGCTGCCCTGTGACAGCTACTTCACTGGTAAGGGTTCTGTTTTTCATGAGTCATTTTGCAAATATATACTGAAGAGCATAGCCAGGCAGGACACCAAGGTGAGCAGCATGTCTGTCCCCAAGAGGAGGTTTCAGTCTGTTTGGGATGATAAGATATACTCATGAGAAAACTCATATTTGAGGTGCTGTGAGGTCACCCAGTGCAGTAATTCCCTCTCTATATGCCTCTTGAAGTTTCCTTAGGTTCAAAACTTCAGCTTCAGCAAGCACTAATTTGCATACTGCTTTATCAATCCATTAAAATCACTGTTCTGAGAAACAGCTAGCTAGAAGAAAAATTGGAAGGAACTAATTGGCCCGTGGTTTTTTCCTAAGCTGCCTATCCAGCATTATTGACACTAATTGCGATTGCAGAGTGGCTTCTCACCACGAGATGTCTGGTGTCAATGGGCTTGTTCTGATAAATCTAAACTGGAGGACATTAACAGTAATTACCAATCTCACTCTTATGATTTATAACAATTTTGTTTTCATTGGGGATCATGTGTTGAGATCTCTCCTCTTCCTACTATCTCACTAGAACAATAGGATTTTTTCACCATTGGCTAAGGATGGTTCTTAAGACAGGCTGGGAAAATAAACAGACAGTGAAGGGCAGTGTATTTCTTTTATTTGAACACATTTTAGGCAGAATCCCGAAATGTTTTGGTTTGTGAAGGACATGGAACTTCAGAGCGGAGTCACCGTGTCTCCTGAAGGCCCAGCAGAAGCAGCTAGGGTTTTATTTACTCAGGAACAAGGAGGCAGAGGCTATGCTGATGGAGGGAGTACCCTGAGACCCTCACGGTCGAGCTGTCCAGGGAGACAGTGCTCAGCTAGCTGGCAGGTTGTGAGAATGCGGCAGGGTGATGGGAGGGGGGTCCACCAGGAATCAGACACCTTTTTGCTTTCCTTCCATACCACGCCAAAAATAGAAGTGTGTATCAGCTTTCTGTTCAATCTCTGATAATCTCAAAATGTTAGTTATCTCCAAAGTAAATCCATGGCACTGTAACAACATTCCATTAATAACACTCTTTGAGTGGAAGAAAAATTTCAAGTTTTCTGCCTTTTGAACATTCAGATCTTCAAAAAATCAAACTTATGCAAGATCATTTATTTTTATAACTTCAATTTTATTAACCATGTGAATCTTCACACTGTATCCTTTAAGAAGCCTGTCATGATTCTGAAATGTTTACTTACATCTCTAATTATCCATCGGAATCATTCAAGGCCCGTCATGCTGTAAATCAAGTACGTTGTTCTTAAGTTGGGAAGATGAAGAGCCTGTTCCTTGATAAACTTGAATTAATTTACTGAGAGCCTCTGCCTGTTTTTCCTTTGAATCACTAAGCAATAGGGTACTAAAGCATGTGTCTTCTCTGCTGCTTCTGCTGCTGCTGCTAAGGCGCTTCAGTCGTGGCCGACTCTGTGCGACCCCATAGACGGCAGCCCACCAGGCTCCCCTGTCCCTGGGATTCTCCAGGCAAGAACACTGCAGTGGGTTGCCATTGCCTTCTCCAATTATGTCTTCTCTACCCTGGGCTTAATAAAAACTAGAGTTGAGAATAAAAACAAGAAGACTACTTGGAAGATTTCCAGGTGTTTCAGAACACTGACTTTTATGATCTCTAAGCATACGACATAGCACAAGGAGGTACTTATTGATTTGATTTAAAGGTGAGTTATCCTGACAACTGATTTCAAGGAATCCTTCGGGGTCTTGCTTGTTTCTATAACAGTGCATGCCTCCGCTGTGTCATTCACCAGGCCGTGTTCCTATCCTCGTCTGTTCTTCTGGTCTCCCTGATGGCGAGATGACACCTCCTCTTCTGCATCTAGCATGCACCTCAGACAGAGATGGGTCCTGTTGTACAGAATCATCTCTCTTACTTGCCCTCATTGTGATTTCTGCCAAACGTCTCTGTTCCCATCGTCAGCATAGCCTAATTAATACACTGCTGCCTGCTGGTTCCCCATCACGCACACCTGCCACACAACCTCTGATGAACAATGGCCCCCATCCGCCTGACACATCACCATCCCCTGGACTGACAGGGAAAGTCACCCAGGGTTACAGGGGCCTGATGGGTCATAGTAACGTGTAACACTGCTCTGCTCTCCTGCTCTTTTCTTCGGTTGCAGATGCCATCCTCTCTGGCAACACGACGCTTGATTTGGAGACTCGTGGTAACTGAACCACACGTGAGAGGATTGATTCACAGTGTGAACTAATAAGGCATCCTGTACACAGTTAATGACCAAAGCTGTGGAAATACAGACCCATGAACTTGTCTGGACTTAAAGTAGGCCCTTGAGTGAAAATAACAGTCTATTCAGAAGCAAGGCTTTGCCCCTCAAAGAATGCTTGGAGGAAATACCCTCCTTGCCACTGTCTAGGCAGCATGGAAGCCTGAATGGAGGGAATGCGACACAGCAGTCATTGGACCCTCTCTAGAATCTAGACAGAGGAATTAAAGCAGCGAAGTGTGAGGAGAGCAAATTTACTCAGTGAGGGGTGGAGGGTGGGGCCAGGCTGGAGGGGCTAGGTGAATCAAGGAGGCCCTGGGAGTTTCCTTGGTTGCCATGGAAATGGTTCTCTTCTCTGGTCTGCATCCCCTTTTCATCCTGGCTCATCTTCCAGACAGATCCATGAGGCCTCCAGTGAGGAAGGGCCATCTGGGCCCCTCAAGGCAGCCTCACTGTGCACGCTCTGGTCATGGCTGAAGACACACTGGTACCGTGTGCAGGTGTGGGCGTGGGGGCGCTCATCTGCTGCTCCCCCGCCCCCCGAGAGGCAGAGCATAGAATTGTATTAAAGTGGGAATTTACACTCCCCTCCCCCATAATAAAGACTATTTAAGAGTCACTGCAGGTAAGGTTTTCAAAGACTAACATATATATATATATTTTTTTCTATATATACCCCAAATCAGCACCTTATTAGAGAACAGAAATTGCTTATAAATACTGTGAAAGTCCCTATTTTCACTTCTTCTACTACTTTGCTTATCTGCATACTAAATGCAGATCCAGTGGAATCTTATCTTCCTCAAGAGCATAAATACAGTTCAGCACTTCCATTTATACTCCACTAATTCAAAATTTGTGATAATTCTGCTAGAGTTTGGGTAACACTTATTTTGTACCATTTTAAAAAAGGATTTACTTGGCAAATTAAGAACAGAAATAAGAGGATAAAAGAGGAAGTTTAACATATTTAAGAGGAAATCATTTTCAAGACCCTTAATAGAGCTTTTTTTGTATTTAAACGATTAATGGAATAATTACAACCAAGCCATCTCATTAATTAAAGGAAACCCAGCAGGATCTTTATTTGGCAACTGTTTGTTAGCAGAAATATGCCTCCTCCCAACTCTAATTACCCCCTTTCAATCATTGTGATTGTTTCCCCAACATGGAGGCGATTGCTCCAACCAGCTCCTTTATAAGATGCATAAAGCCCTATGTGAACACATGTCAGTCTGTCTCACATGTGCTTTACGTGATCACAATCCTTGGGATTGTTGGGAGAAGCCCTGGCCCAGGAAAGGTGCACAAGAAGGTGGGATAAGGAGGGTCTACAGTTGACCCCATGATCTGAGACTCATTTCCACAGCCTTGCGTCCCCTGTCCTGCTACGAGGGTACATGTTCTGTTCTGATTTCCTCACATCTCTGTGTGACCTGCCCCAGTAGATAGCCTATTGCCTCTCTCTCCTGGATACCAGCCCTTGGACAATGAATGGGCTGCTCTTTCCCTTCCAACACAGTCCCTTGATCAGGTCACTGTCACTCACCAGGATCACTCATGTGGTTACAGTCGGATGTTTAGGAAAAAGTGCAGAAAATGGAGATTCCACCGTGTTTCATTCATTCATTCATTGGCGAGTATGTGTCAGAAGCATGGAGGAGCCCGGCCACATGTCAGCTGTGTGACTTTGGACAAGTTAACTAACCTCACTGTGTCTCACTTTGCTTTTGTGTATAATGGAGGTAAAACTCCTTCTTTATAGGGTTGTTACCAGGGTTTAAATGACTTAATATTTGTGCACTGCTTAGGACAGTGTCTGATGCATACTACTAAATAAAATAAATTCATTCTTTCAATGTTTATTGAGTGTTTCCTATGTGCCAAGTAGTATTCCACATGGTGGAAATAAAGAAGTGACCCAAGAGTCAAAAATCCTTGCCCACTCTATGCCCGCTTGAGGAGGCAGAAAATAATCCTAATAAATAATCATGCTTTACCACTAGGAGGTGAGTGCTATGGAGAGCTATAAAGGCAGTGCTGGGCAGGGCAGGCAGCCAGCCTCCCGTAGGATAGCAGGCCAGCTTTGCTGCACGGCTGGACATGAGGAGGTATTGGATGGGAGAGGCTGTTAGGTTGGGAGAGGCTCCGAGGCAGCAGCTCAGAAAGTGAGTGGATGGGGAGTGGGAGGGAGATGCAGGGAGGGGAGAGGAGAAGACAGGGTGGAAGGGAGCTGACGGCTAGACTGTGGAGGGGCTCTCAGGTCCTCTGAGAGGAGTGGGGGTCTGCCCAGGGCCAGAGTCTCCGGGAGGCCTGGCTGTGCTGTGTCCTCACACGGCGGCTGCGGCCATGCACCAGGTTTTGTAGGGATGAGAGTCTTTCTGGGAGGAACTGGGTGCCCACAGGGGTCCAGGCAGGGGCACTGAGAACTGGGGCAGGACCCACGTCCCATGTGTCTCTTCCGGGCAAGAGGAGAGGAACGCAACTGCAAGCTGAGAAGGCTTCCCTGCCACCTGCGACAGCAGAAGCCTGAGGCTGCGAACGGGTCATGCCCTCAGGAGAGGGTTTCCCACACGATCAGTATCCCCAAGCGGATGCTACTCTGCCCACACTGCCTCGCTCTCGGTGCTCACTGCGGCCCTGAACTGACAAGCTTCCGGGTGGCTCCCAGGCAGTGAGAAACAGTGTGAGATGTGACATCATTTATTGGCAGAAAAGGAAAGAAAAACAGCAGGAGGAAAGAATCATCTTATATTTGATTTTTATACTTTCCAAGATAAATTTAAATAGAAATTTATTTAATGCATGAAATGTTTTAATTAACTCCTTGGTTCTGTATTTAATACTTTAATTGAAGTCTGAGGTTAAGACACAGCGATCTGATATTTTATCATTACAAGATAACACTGTGGTAACTTTGGTGACCTTCCATCACCATACAAAACTATTACGATGTTATCGACTCTGTTTCCTGTGCTGTACATTATATCCTGCGACTTATTTACTTCGCAACTGGAAGTTTGTATCCTCTTAATCCCCCTCATCTATTTCACTCATCCCCCAATGCCATCCTCTCTGGCAATTGCCAGTTTTTCCTCTGAGTCTGCTTCCGTTTTTTTTTTTTTTAATTTTTGTTTTTAGATTCCACATATAAGTGAAATCACGTGGTATTTGTCTTTCTCAGCCTGACTTATCTCACTTAACACAATCCCCTCAATGTTCATCCAAATTGTCACAAAAGGCAGGATTTCCTTCTCCTTTTTACAGCTGAGTAGTATTCTACTGTGTGTATATCTATCTACTTTATCTAGCCATCATTTATCTAGCTCATACTTTTACCCATTCATCTATCAATGGACACTTGGTTGCTTCTATATTTTGCCTATTATAAACAATGCCACGAATTAGCGTACAGGTGCATATATCTTTTTGAATTAGTGTTTTTGCTTTCTTTGGAAAAATACCTAGAAATGGAATTGTTGGATTATATGGTAGTTCTACCTTTAATGTTTTTAGGACCCTGCATACTGTTTTCAACAGTGGCTGCACCAATTTACATTCCCAACAAGACTGCATTAAGGTTCCCCTTTCTCCACGTCCTCACACAACACGTCATCTATTGTCTTTTGATGACGGCCATCTTGACAGCTGTGAGGTGAGATCTCATTGCAGCTTTGATTTGCATTTCCCTCATGATTAGCGATGTCGAGCATCTTTTCATGTGTCTGTTGGCCTCTGTACGTCTTCTTTGCAAAGTGTCTCTTCAGGTACTCTGCCAATTTTTAATCTGGTTAGTTGTTTTCCTGATATTGAGATATATGAGTTCTTTGTATATTTTGAATGTTAACCCCTTATCAGACATATAATTTGCTTGCCTGGAGAATCCCATGGACAGAGGAGCCTGGTGGGCTACAGTCCATGGGGTCGCAAAGAGTCGGACACGACTGAGCGACTTCACTTCACTTCTCCATTCAGTAGTCTGTTCTTTCATTCTGTTGACTATTTCCCTCACCATGCAGTTTTTTGGTCTGAGATATTATTTGCTTATTTTTGTTTTTGTTTCCCTTGTTGGAGGAGACGTATCCAAAGAATATTACTAACATTGATGTCAAACTACTTATTCCTTGTGCTTTCTTCTAGGAGTTTTGTGCTTTCAGGTCTGACATTTAAGTCTCTCTCATTTTGAGTTTATTTTTGTATATGGTGTGGAAAGTAGTTGTGATTCTTGTGCATGTAGCTGTCTAGTTTTCCCACAACCATTTTTTGAAGACGTTGTCTTATTCCTATTGCTGATTTTTGCCTTTTTTTGAGTAGATTAACTGACCATATAACTATGAGTTCATTTCTGGGCTCTCTGTTCTGTTCTGTTGATCTGTGTGTCTGATTTTGTGCTAGGATCATACTGTTTGATTACTGAATCTTTGAGGTATAGTTGAAATGAGGGAATGTGATACTTCAGGCTTTGTTTTTCTTCCTCAAAATTGTTTTGGTTAGTCAGAGCCTTTGTGTTTTCACACAAATTTTGGAATTAGTAGTTCTGTGAAACATGCTAATCAGAATTTTGTAGAGATTTTACTGAATTTATAGATTGCTTTATATAGTCCAGGTATTTTAACAATATTAATTCTTCCAATCCATAAGCAACATATATCATTTAATTTGTTTCTGTCATCTGAAATTTCTTTCATCAATATATTATAGTTTTCCTAGTACAGGTATTTTATCTCCTTGGTTAGATTTATTCATAAGTACTTTATTATTTTTGATGCTATTGTAAAATGGGATTGTTTTCTTAATTTCTGTTTCTGATAGTCCTTTGTTCATTCAGTTCAGTCGCTCAGTCATGTCCATCTCTTTGTGACCCCATGGACTGCAGCACATCAGGCTTCCTTGTCCATCACCAACTCCCAGAGCTTGCTCATTGTTAGTGTATTGTGTATAGTTCATTGTTAGTGTATAGAAATGCAACAGATATCTATACCTTAACATGTATCATGCAACTTTACTGAACTCATTGCTTAGTTTTAACAGTTTTTTTTTTTTGATGGCCTCCTTAGAATAGTCTAATTATGAATAGTCTAATTATAGTATCATGACATCTCTAAATAGTGACAGTTTTACTTTTTCCTTCTCATTTGGATTCCTTTTATTTCTTTTTCTTACCAGATCAGTATGACTTGGACTGCCAATACCATGTTGAATAAAAGTGGTGAGAGTGGGCTTGTCTTGTACCTGATCTTAGAGGAAATGGTAAAAGCTGTGGGTTTGATATATTGCATAAGACTCTTGAGAGTCCCCTGGACTGCAAGGAGATCCAGCCAGTCAATCCTAAAGGAAATTAGTCCTGAATATTCATTGGAAGGACTGATGCTGAAGCTGAAACTCCAATACTTTGGCCATCTCATGCGAAGAACCAACTCACTGGAAAAGACCCTGGTGCTGGGAAAGATTGAAGGCAGGAGGAGAAGGGGATGACAGAGGATGAGATGGTTGGATGGCATCACTGACACGATGGACATGAGTTTGAGTAGGCTCCGGGAGTTGATGATGGACAGGGAGGCCTGGCATGCTGCAATCCATGGGGTTGCAAAGAATCAAACACGACTGAGTGACTGAACTGAACTGAATTGAACTGAGGGTTCTATGTGGCCTTTACCAGGTTGAGATACATTAATCTTTGTTTCATTAGATAGCCTTGTATAAAATTCCCTCTTAAAGCGCTTTTGTTGAATTCCATAGAGTTTGAGTTTTTGCATTATCATTTTCCTTTGTCTCCAGGTGCTTTCTGATTTTGTCCTTGATTTTTTCAGTGATACACTAGCTGTTCAGTAGCACACTGTTTAGTCTCCATGTGTTTCAACTTTTTGAAGTTTTTTTTTCTTCTTGCAGTTGATTCCTATTTTTGTATCACTGTTATCAAAAAGATGCTTGATATGATTTCAGTGTTCTTAAATTTATTTAGACAGTTTTTGTGGTCTAGCATGTGATCTATCTTGGAGAATGTCCCATATATACTTGAAAATGTGTATTCTAATGCTTTTGGTCAAATGTTCCACATATATATCTATAAGTCTGTGTGATCTTATGTATCATTAAAGGCCAATATTTCCCTATTAATTTTCTGTCTGGATGATCTGTTCATTAATGTAAATGGAATGTTGATGCCTCTCTACTGTTATTACTCTCAATTTCTCCCTTTATGTTTGTCAGTTCTTACTTTATGTAATTAGTTGCTCCTTTCTTGAGTGCATACATATTTATAATTGTTATAGCTTCTTGTTGGATTGATCCCTTTATCATCATGTAATGTCCTTCTTTTCTGTTGTTAGTCTTTGCTTTAAAGTCTATTTTGTCTTATATGAGTATTGCTACCCAGGTTTTTGGAGAAGGCGATGGCACCCCAGTCCAGTACTCTTGCCTGGAAAATCCCATGGATGGAGGAGCCTGGTAGGCCGCAGTCCATGGGGTCGCGAAGAGTCAGACACGACCGAGCGACTTCCCTTTCACTTTTCACTTTCCTGCATTGGAGAAGGAAATGGCAACCCACTCCAGTGTTCTTGCCTGGAGAGTCCCAGGGACGGGGGAGCCTGGTGGGCTGCCGTCTATGGGGTCGCACAGAGTTGGACACGACTGAAGTGACTTAGCACCCAGGTTTTATTTCCATTTCCATTGGCATGAAGTACATTTTTCCATCCTCTTCACTTTCAGTCTGTGTGTGTCTTTAGAACTGATGTGAGTCTCTTGAAGGCAGCATATATATGGGTCTTGTTTTGCATCCATTTAGCCACTTTGATTGTATAGCATTTACTCTATTTACATTTAAAGTAGTTATTGATGACTATATATTTACTTCCATTAGTTCATTGTTTTTTGGTTATTTTTGTAGTTCTTTGTTTTTGTAATTCTTATTTTTTTTCTTTTTTTCATCTTTGCTCTCTTTCTTTGTGATTTAATGACTATCCTCAGTGTTATGTTTCAATTCTTTTCTCTCTCTCTCCATTTTTGGCATGTGTATCAGTTATAGATTAGTGGTTTGTGGTTACTGTGAGGTTTATTTACAACTATACCTTTATAAATGTATATGATTATGTGGGTGATCACTTGTAATGCATTCTAAAACTATGTAATTTTACCTCCCTCTGTGGGGTGCATGGACCCTTCTTTTGTTGTAGGATCAACTACGGGGGTGTGCTGGTATACAGGGGCTGGCCCTTATCCCTGTTGGCTGCAAGGCTCTGCCTCATGCCTAAGCCTCTGACATCAAGTCTTCATCACATACTAAGCAACAAATATCAATAAAAGAGTTTAGTCACTGGCATCAACATCTGCATCATCAAAACAATTTCAAAGGAAAATAATTTTTTAAAATTGTTAAAGTTTTAGCTTACCTGAATATATGTAAACTTTTTGTCATCAAATGATAGCTAAGAATTAAAAAAATCAAACTTTGGGATTTTCAGCAGGCAAGATGAGGAAAACCAAAGAGAAAAATTAATTGCTTGGGAAAATCTCCAAGAAAAATCCATCTGAAATGAAGGATTATTCTCTCTTCATTTTGTAATATTCAGAAATATAGAGGCATGAAATAAAATTTCGAGATGATTTGTTCCTAACAAGAGCCAGAATTCATTTTTATGTTTCTACTGACGACCAACAATTTTATTTTTTTAATTATAAGGTGGAAATTTTTAACAACTGTGGTGACTAGCCACTTTTTATGATTGACATTTCAGATGAACAAAATCATTATTTAAGTGGGTTCTCTTTCCATTAGCTAGAAAAAAAAATCACCAAAGCCAATAAGCACACTCAACTTGTGTGAACATGCCCCAGTCTGAGGATGCTAAGATCCTAGAAGCATCCTGCATGCCAGGGTCACCCACTACCTCCTTTGCACAGCTCAGCACTTCTGAGCTCCTCAGTGCTCAAAGATTCCAACATTTAAGTCACATATCAATAAGCCATATGCTTTCATTAACATCTGGGGCACTCAACATTTCGTTGAGAGATGGGGACAATAGTACTATTTTATCCCTAAACTCTTCAATAATATTCTCACCTTATGGTCACTCCTTTACACTCAGCTCTGTCCTCCACTGTTCCCTCCCTATTCCAGTGACCTTCCAAGGTGCAGGCAGAGTTATTTTTCTCAAAAAAAAAGTTGATGAGGTTATTGAGCTGCTTATAGACCTCGTATGGTTTTCACCACTTACAGCATAAGTTCCAAATGACTTTAGTTTAGAAAACCAGGTTCTTCTCTGTCTGGTTCTAGCCCTTCTCTGAGCTCTGTCTGTCTACCGGAACCCTAACAATTTAGCCAGACTGATTCAGATCTTTGTGACTCTAGATCTCACTTAAAGGTCCCCACCTCTGGAGCCTTCCTCATCTTGCAGTGGAGAAACAGTCACATCTTCTGTTGTAACCAGTGGTTCTTTTACACATTTCTATTATGTCATCATATTTATGGTTCAAATCATCTTTAATTCTGCTTACTTTTTGTTCTTTTACTCACTTTTGATTCTTTCTCTCTACAGACAAGACACTTGGTCTTTTAACTCAGAATATTATTTGAAATTTTACTTTAAATTGAAAGTGGGAGAAAACAGAATAATCCAAATGAGATTAGGGAGGAAACTAGGGTGTAGAGCCTAGAACATAGTAGGTACTAAAGAAATGCTTTTTAATGTACGTTTTTAAAAAAATTGTGTCAAAAGTGAAATATAAATAATGCTTTGCATGAGGTCTAGGAGAGAGTGATGAAAACATCTTAGTTTGAATAGGTGCAGTTGATCTAAAACACTATTGTAGGAAGCTGTTTAGAAGCATTAGCTCCTATTGCTTTTGCCTCTAAAGATCATTAGCGAAGGAGTAAGTCACTGGTAAATGAATTTATAATTAAAATATGTTAGTGTTGAGTAACTGACTGGGTCATGGCAATAATTCTCTCTTAGCACATAACCCTATTCATTTTTAATGTTGGCTACAGACTCATATTATATGATTATTCTTTAATGTTGGTGATCAGCTTGCTTTGATATTAGGCAAGAGTATTTGTTTTAATAACATAAATATTTGATGATCCCAGATTCAGAAGGGCAACTGAAGCTCAGCAGAAGATGAGGATGAGTGGGGAAAAAAGAGGCAACAATTAACAGATAATCATTTTATTTTAGATCTTGAAACTTGTGCCTAACACTACTTAATCATACTTGCCTCTTTACAGATCTTCCAAAGGATGAAAAATTGTTTTTGGAATTTTATACTGCTAAAATTAAAAGATTAATTAGAGCCAAGGTATTTTAATATCTTCATGGAGGCACTGAATTTATACACTAATATCTGGATCTAGTCATTTGTTTTGCACAGTTGATAGTTTTATTTTGCACCTTTTTTCTCCCGGTCATTGAGCACCTTTTTGTTCCAGACATTAGGGTAGGAGTGATGAACAGGGCAAGACCCATTCTTTTTTTTTTTTTTTTGGCAAGACCCATTCTTAAGGAGCCTGCATTATGGGGACAGAAACCACAGTCACGAATAAGCAAAAAAAAAAAAATCATGATAATGCTATAGAGCTGACAAAACAGGCTGCATGTGGAGTATATAACCAACTTCTTTGGGCTGGGCAGCTGGGTCACATGTGTTTTGAGCACTTGCCACTTGCTAGGCCCTGTGGTACAAACTAGGAAATACAGAGACTACTAACATAAGGTCCCAATTTTTAGGTAGTTTTCTGTCTAGCAGAAATGAAATGTTTGGAAATTGATGATCTTACTGGATACCATAAACGCTGTTATAGACCATCCACTGCTATAGCCTGTCCTCTGGGAGCTGTTCTGTATCCGAGAACACAGAGGGAGGAAATGTAACAATTCCTGGGGAGGGCAGGTCAGGGTAAACTTCCAGGGAGTGGGTGTGAGACCTAACAGGTGTGTAAGAATTACTAAGGTGGTGGTAGAACAGGGAAGTTGTATAAACTGGACTTTCAAGTAGAAAAAGTTCATTTATGAAAATACAGAGGCAGTGTTCCTGGAAAGCGTCAATGGTTCGCTATTGCTGGAGTATAAAGTGTGACTGTGACTGTGAATGTGTGTGTGTGTGTGTGCCTGTTTACACACATGCACACAGGTATGCATGCACATGATGCTGCTTGTGTGGACACCTTTAAGGGTAATCCATCCAGTACTCTTGCCTGGAAAATCCCATGGACGAAGGAGCCTGGTGGCCTGCAGTCCATGGGGTTGCTAAGAGTCGGGCACGACTGAGCGACTTTACTTTCACTTTTCACTTTAATGCATTGGAGAAGGAAATGGCAACCCACTCCAGTGTTCTTGCCTGGAGAATCCCAGGGACGGGGGAGCCTGGTGGGCTGCCGTCTATGGGGTCACACAGAGTTGGACACGACTGAAGCGACTTAGCAGCAGCAGCAGCCGCAGCATGTAGAAATAAGCCTAGAGAAACAGGAAGGACCAGAGAGATGTGGGAAGAAGGTCATGTGTGGCAAGGTTAAGAACTGCATCTTCTAAGTCTAAAAATTATTTGGAATTTTACTTTATGTTAAAGGCAGAAAAAGATAGAACATAAATGTTATAGATTTTACATACTGAGAAGGTGTCAAAATCCATAGAATTAATGTGAAATATTAGGTTTATTGCTATTAAATCAAATTGTCTTATATTTTAAATAAAATATTCTCAATTTTCTCTATTGTAACAGTCTTAAAATTTGTTTTTATTTGCAGAAACATTATTTTTCTATCTAAACTGCATACAAATTTCCTTTATTAAAATTTTGACTAATTAAAAAAATTGTGAACCTTTCATGAACAGGTTTGTAAAGCTTAAAGATTTAATATAGTTTGAGAAAAGGGAGAATAAGAAACTTTGGATGAAGAATAAACCATCATCTGACACAGGTTTTTATCCCTCTGGTTCATCTGACCTAAGAATGACATCTCCCATGTCACCCTATGACTTAAGGACACACTGATGCCTTTCACTTAAAAAGACCATTACATCAAGCAGAATGCAGCATGTATTTCTGGACTAGCAAATGGATAGTCTTATCTACTTATACCAACTTTTTTGCCACAGTGCAATAAATGAATTGATGAAATGCTGGATAAGGTGTGGAGAAAGAGAAACTCTCCTACACTGTTGTTGGGAATACAAATTGGTGCAGTCACAATGGAGAATAGTATGAAGGTTCCTTAAAAAACTAAAAACAGAACAAACATATGATCCAGCAATCTCACTTCTAGGCACGAATGTGGAGAAAACTCTAGTTCGAAAATATACATACACCCTTATGCTCGAAGCATCACTATTGACAATAGCCAAGACATGGAATCAACCTAAATGTCCAATGACAGAGGAATGGGGTGCGTATATACAATGAAATACTATTTAGCCATGAAAAAGAATGAAATAATGTCATTTGCAGTGACTTGGATGGACCTCAGGATTGTGATACCAAGTGAAGTAAGTCAGAAAGAAAAAGGCTTAGTTATATGATATCACTTATATGTGGGATCTGAAAAGAGATACAGATGACCTTATTTACAAAACAGAAATTGACTCACAGACAGAAAACAAACTTGTGGTTATACAGGGGAAAAGAGGAGGAGGGATAAATTGGGAATTTGGGATTAACATATATACACTATTATATGTAAAACAGATTAACAACAAGGACCTATTGTATAACACAGGGAATTATATTCAACATCCTATCACAAACACAATGAAAAGAATAATATATATGTATATATACATATACACACATACATATATGTGTATATATATAACATAACTGAATCCTGAAACATTTTGCTGTACGCTTGAAACTAATGCATTACTTTACCAACAAAGGTTTGTCTGTTCAAAGCTATGGTTTTTCCAATAGTCATGTATGGATGTGAGAGTTGGACCATAAAGAAAGCTGAAAGGGAAGTCGCTCAGTCATGTCTGACTTTTTGTGACCTCATGGACTGTAGCCTACCAGGCTCCTCCCTCCATGGGATTCTCCAGGCAAGAGTACTGGAGTGGGTTGCCATTTCCTTCTCCAGGGGATCCTCCTGACCCAGGGATTGAACCCAGGTCTCCCACATTCCAGGCAGATGCTTTAACCTCTGAGCCACCAGGGAAGCTGAGCACTGAAGAATTGATGCTTCTGAACTGTGGTGTTGGAGAAGACTCTTGAGAGTCCCTTGGACTGTAAGGAGATCCAGCCAGTCAATCCCAAAGGAAATCAGTCCTAAATATGCATTGGAAGGACTAATACTGAACTGAAACTCCAATACTTTGGCCACCTGATGTGAAGAACCGACTCGCTGGAAAAGACCCTGATGCTGGGAAAGATTGAAGGCAGGAGGAGAAGGGGATGACAGAGGATGAGATTGTTGGATGGCATCACTGACACAATGAGCATGAATTTCAGTAAACTCTGGGAGTTGGTGATGGACAGGGAGGCCTGGCATGCTGCAGTCCCTGGGGTCTCAGAGAGTTGGACACGACTGAGCAACTGAACTGAACTGAACTGAAACTAATGCGACATTGTAAATCACCTATACATCAATTAAAAAATAAATGCACTGATGAAAAGCCAGGTTTTAGGTAACCTTGCTCCATAAAAAATCAGGCCTTATGATAAAAATAGAGCTAGGCCTTTCTATCTTGTTCCTTTGGTCTATATTTTTGTTTTTGTGTCAGTACCATACTGTCTTGATGACTATAACTTTTTAGTATAACCTGAAGTCAGGAAGCTTGACTGTTTCAGTTCCATTCTTCTTTCGCAAGACAGAAAACAGCCAAATTCTGTAAAGCAATTATCCTTCAATAAATAATAAATTAATTAAAAAATTAGAACTAGGGTAAACCACTCTGATGCTGGGAGGGATAGGGGGCGGGAGGATAAGGGGACGACAGAGGATGGGATGGCTGGATGGCATGATTGACTCGATGGACATGAGTTTGAGTGAAATCTGGGAGTCGGTGATGGACAGGGAGGGCTGGAGTGCTGCAATTCATGGGGTCACAAAGAGTCAGACATGACTGAGCGACTGAACTGAACTGAACTGAAATCACTCGATCCTGTGGAACTTTCACAACAGATTTAACATAAAAAACAAACCTAACAAGATACCAGTACAGTTAAAAAGACATGTCAAGTTCTAACAGGGAGGTGCTGTGAAAGTCCTGGCCCTCACTCACATCAGTGTGGAGAGAGCCTGATGGGGGGGTGTCAGGAGGGTTCAGGCCACTGGGTTTGGAGACAGGGGCCTCGCATCACAAGGCACAGGTAGAGAGGTGCAGGCTTCTCACTAAATATGGTGCTAAAGATGGATCCCTTTTCTCTTGTGTGGTTGCAGAGACTGGAGAGAATCATGTGATGGGCACTTCCAAGGCAGAGCACGTGTCCAAAACAGAGAACAATGTGACCACACCCCTCCAGGCTTGCTGTATTCAGCCCAGATCATGTGCTTTACACTCATCATGATGTGGGTGCGTGCTGTGGTGTCCAACTCTGTGATCCCATGGAATGTAGTCCACCAGGTTCCTCTGTCCATGGAGTTTCCCAGGCAAGAATACTGGTGAGGGGTGCGGTTTCCTACTCCAGGGGATCTTCTCTATGTTCAGCTGCTGCTATTTAGGAAAACTCATCTATAACTTCCATGTTACACTGACATCATTACCCAATTGATCATCACGTGCTAAGTCGCTTCAGCTGTGTCCAACTCTCTGTGTGACCCTATGGACGATAGTCCATCAGGCTCTTCTGTCCATGGGATTCTCCGTGGACACGGGTTGCCAACCCAAGTCATGGTTGCCATAACCTTCTCCAATTGATCACCACATTTGAGGCAATTTGCATCATGGGACTGTGAAGAAAGAGAACTGCATGTGCGTAATACTCAAAACTCTCCACCTGATTTAAGTAGAAAAATGGTTTTGAGGAACTTCGACAGACAGGTGGGGACTGTAAGTGTCAAGTATACAGCTGGCATGTGACATGGATAGTGCGTCTGGCTCAGAGCATTCCCAGGAGGTGCTGAGTGAATATTCCATGGGTGAATAAATGGATGACTAGATAGATGAGCAGCTTTAGGTCAAGATGTCCTTCAGGATGCAGAGGGGCCTTAAGGAATCATTTGTCCTCTGAACAGCCTGGCTGGATGCTCCCTGTTTCTGACCCCAGCCTACAGCTCTTTTCCTGGGCTCTAGGAACAGACAAGCCTCCCAACCTGCTCACACATCGCCTGCATGAGCGCGGGGGCCTGCTCATCTCTGCCTGGCTACAGTGACCCTGAGGACACAATTATCCACTGCAGGGGACCCCAGGCCAAAGCCAGAAAGTGACTGAGGAAGGAGCTTGCAGGAGAGACTCAGACGGGTTGACCAAGTGGAGCCCCATACTCACAGATGTGTAATCAAGTCACAAGTTCCCCAGTTATTACCATCATGATCTCGAAGAGGCCAAAGAGGCAGGAGGCTCCCCATCTCCTGCCCGCAGTGTGCAAGATGCCTTCTGATCAGGCTGGGATTGCTCTCTTCTCTTTTTAATTTTAATTTTTCTTTCTTTATTTTTGGTTGCACTGGGTCTTCCTTGCTGAGCACAGGCTTTCTCTAGTTGCGCAGAGCAGGGGCTGCTCTCTGTCGTGGTGGGCTTCTCTTGTTGCCGAACACAAGCTCTAGGTGCACAGGCTTCAGTAGTTGCAGTGTGCAAGCTCAGTAGTTGCAGCCCGCAGGCTCTAGAGCATGGTCTCAGAAGCAGTGGTGCACGGGTGTACCACTGTGCAGTGTGTGGGATCTTCACAGATTAGGGATTGAACTTGTGTCCGCTGCATTGCAAGGAGGATTCTTTACCACTGAGTCACCAGGGAAGTCCCTGTTCTTTCCTTTGAAGGCTGCATTTGATGGTGATAAGTACCTGATTCCATCTGATTTAAGAAAATAAAGTTCAGGAGAGTCAGGGGTGGGGAGTGGGGGCCAGAGTGAGTCCTCCCTCCTGCCTGACCACCCAGGGCTGGTGTTCCCCTCAATCTGGGCCCCACCCAAGGGCATCTTTGTTGAGGTGCTTCAGCTCCCGAGAGGAGGGCTTCTAGGCTTCTCCTTTCAGCACAAATCGCCTGCAGCCTCCAGTAAGGCACAGCTGGAGGGCCTGTGACACCTGCAAGTCTCACTTCTGTTTTCCATTTTCCATTATGATCTGTGGATTCATTATGATTTCCAGCCCCAGAGGAAGTCAGGCCTGCAGCCTTCTCCTGGAATCCAGCCTGTAATGCTGTTTGTCAAACAGCCATCTACAGCTTGGAAATTTTTTCTCTACTTTGCAAAAGCACTGATGTGTCTTTTTACCTTAATTGTGACCCCTGATGTAGGCCTGCAGGGGAAAGAAGACCCCCATATTCCAACTCAATATTCAATATCTGAGTGGGATGTAGGTTGCATGGGAACAGGGGCTACCTCATTGATTCCAGCTTTGGGTTTATATAGTTCCAAACCCCAAATTCCCCATGTAAGGGTGATCAGTAGACCTATATCGAAAGTAGCTTTTGGTAATCACATCTGTGACTTTCATGAGAAATCAATGACTTGAGATAGGTTTATTCCCTCATGTCCATATACCTTCAGTTCAGTTCAGTCACTCAGTCGTGTCCGACTCTTTCAGACCCCATGGACTGCAGCATACCAGGCTTCTCTGTCCATCACTAACTCCCAGAGTTTACTCAAATTCATGTCCATTGAGTCAGTGATCGGAGAAGGCAATGGCACCCCACTCCAGTACTCTTCCCTGGAAAATCCCATGGACGGAGGAGCCTGGTAGGCTGCAGCCCATGGTGTCGCTAAGAGTTGGACACGACTGAGCGACTTCACTTTCACTTTTCACTTTCATGCATTGGAGAAGGAAATGGCAACCCACTCCAGTGTTCTTGCCTGGAGAATCCCAGGGACGGTGGAACCTGATGGGCTGCCGTCTATGGGGTCGCACAGAGTCGGACATGACTGAAGCGACTTAGCAGCAGCAACAGCAGCAGAGTCAGTGATGCCATCCAACTTCTCATCCTCTGTCATCCCCTTCTCCTCCTGCTTTCAAACTTTCCCAGCAGCAGGGTCTTTTCAAATGAGTCAGTTCTTCCCATCAGGTGGCCAAATATCTTAAGTGGGTATTAAAAAATGTCAAATTAATCCATTTTTCTTTCATCTCCTAGTTTCATCATTTATTCTTTATAGACCCATGATCTCAAGGCTTTTCATTTTTCCTCTGTCAGTCAGAGGCTGTAGACAGGAATATGCTAACGGGTCTGCTACTAGGGCAGGGTGGTGTCTAACTCATGTCTGAGACTCCAGTCCCTGGGCTGGAAGGTAGGAAGCACTTCACATTTATCTGAATTAAAACTGCAGTGAATTAAGGCACCAGGCCTGGAGCAATGAGGACAGGAGGGAGGCAGGATCCAAGGAAATTTATGGAAATCCATGGAATTACACAGGATCAGAGACCAACCAGAACACCCAGAACCGGGGTACACAGGTCAAAGGAAGATGTGGGTCTAAGCCAGAGAGGCAGTGAGGAGACCAAGGGTAGATGAAGAGCCTAGACAGGCAGGGAACATTTGAAACGGGGTGTACCCTGCAAGCAGCAGAGGGTCTCAGTTCTCCCGCAGCAGTCTGCGGGGCCCTGTCCAACCACACAGGATTTGTAATTTGTATTCCTCTAGGGGCCATGTCCTTGGTTCCAGTCCACCCCTACCCTGGGCTTATCAGACCTCACATCTGCCTTGTAGTCCATTAGGTTTTCTGTTATTTTCCATCAGGTTTTCCACGAACGATGCTGATGGTTCCCAGGGAGCTGCCCCTTTGTGACTCCCCTGCTCCATCCAGTTCTTCTAAGTCAGGCACTGCATCAGGGTTTAATTTTGGTGCCATATCCATGAGAGAGCGAACGTTTCAACATTAATCTTGTGCAGTTAAACCATCAGCTGTCTTTTCTCATCAAAGAAGATTTCTTGATAACTTGCCACCAGATCCCGCTTTATTAGGCTTTGCTGCTGAGTCAGTGCCCACCATGCCTCAGTTTCCCCAGCCTACATCACCCTCTCCCACAGCTGGCCTGGTCGTCTTACCCTCCTGAGGCTCAGCTGGTGAAGTCCTGCCAGGGCTCTTACCCTCCCCGCTCCATCCACCTGGAAAGCTCTTTCCTCTAATCCCTGCAGGGCTGGCTGCCTCACCTCACTGCAGCCTCTGTTGTGAGTCTATCTTTCTTGGCAGACCTGTATGAACACACAATTGAAACACTCCGTAATTATCTATTCCCTTTTTTTCCTACTGTTATTTTTAACACTTGTTTTGCTAACTTGTCTACTCTATGTTTTCCATGAGGACAGAGATTTTGCTGTTTTGCTTACTGGTTTTGTACACTGATTGTCCCCCTCAAAACCTCATCCATGCTGGGAGCTGTGGAAACACTCTGGCATCCATGGAGAAGGGAGGAGACACACCTTCAGACTTGGGTGCTGCAGGAAGTCAGAGGGAAGAGCCCGTTCATTCTCCGCAGGAGGAGGTGTCTGAGCAGGTCTCAAATGATAGAAATTATTGAAGCCTGGGACCATGGTAAGACAAGTTGCTGCCCCTCCTGGACTCTGCTATTTTCTAGGCCCCCTCTAGTGCTTCCAACACCACCATGTTCCCCACCGCGCCTCCTGCTGAATAAGCTTCTGTGATTAGAGGACACAGCTGCTGGCATCAGAGTGGCCAGGCTCAGGGCTGCTCATCATGTCAAGACACAGAGCCGCGTGGAGCAGGTCTGTGACACACGCTGGACACCCTGATGAAGACCCCGGCATTCACATCTCGGGAGCATGGAAGGTCTTGGCTGCCTTAATCGTGGGTGGAGACATGGCCTTGATCAGGCATAATTCAACGTGAACAACTCTTCCCTCTGAATCTCAAGTACGTTTCACAGAGTGCCTCGCCTACTCTGTTATCATCCTCAGCGAAGATTCAGTGTAGGTGTAAACCGCTCCTGCTTTTTCTTTTCAGTCATCAGCAGATTGATGAGGGTCATTAGTCTCCCTGAATCATTTTAAAGTTTATTTGTGTTTGCCGTGATGAAAGACAAGCAAAGGAAAATAACTGCAGTTTTCAGCGTGCCTTGGGATCTTCTGCTTGCTTTCTGCGGTACATGACAGGGATGTGATAAACAGAAAGGAGCATCGCTCATTCCTCACTTTTGATCATTTCACATCTTCTATCCACAGAAGACTGAAGACCTTTGAATGGATCCCTGTCCTGACGTTGTTATCCTGTTTTACAGTGTCCATGCCAGCCTTTAAATGTAAAGATGCAATGTCATCTTGTACATCAAATCTACGTAATTTTATGTGTAAGTGTTTCTACTTTGGAAGGACTGGTAAACGTTTCTGGGGCTGACTTTCCCTCTGCCAGCAGGATAGATGGGAAATGGTAGCAACATATCTAATTCTTCAGTACAGTGTTATATAATGGGTAGTTTAAAGTGATTAAAAAAAGAAAAAACCCACATGTACCCACATTAGAGGAAGAAAACAAACATGTAACACAGATTAATTATGTAGTTATTAGCTTTTCAAGGGGACTCTTCGCTTTACAAAAGGATTCACTACAGATTTTCTTTAAATAGTAAGCTCCACTAGTGCATTGAGGATACAATTAGATCTGCCTAAATTGGATTTGTACACATTTCAGGAACTGATTCATTGTGCACAGAAACAGCAAACCCATGTTTGCTTTGCGACATGGAGCACAACCAGCAAATATGCATATGCTCTATCCAGAAGGTGCCAAACAGCCAGATGTTTGGGAAAGCCTGGATCTCTGACCGTGTGTTTGAGTTTTGTCCAGATGCTCAGCACAATCCATTGTGGTTGGGAGTCTTTCCCACACAGGAGGAGGAAAGTGAAAGTGAAGTCACTCAGTGGTGTCTGACTCTGCAACCCTATGGACTGCAGCCTACCAGGTTCCTCCATCCATGGGATTTTTCCAGGCAAGACTACTGCAGTGGGATGCCATTTCCTTCTCCAGAAGGAGGGCAGAGGAGCAAATACACTGAGACATTCTCTTCTTGCTGAAACTAATAATGATGTTCTTCTTACTGCATATGGGTCAGCCATCCTAGAAATGACCACCTTCGATGAAAATTTTGCAAATGATATACATCATTTTCATTAAGAGGAGAGGTCATCAGGGGAGGGTGTTGCACGAAATATGTACAAATCATCAACACGTTGAAGAGTTTATGTTTAAAGGCCAAAATGAATACTTTAAAAGTAATGTGGAAGACAAGAGGTTATCCAATAGAGAGGAATTGGGCTCCAAGCAGCATTGCTATTAAGAAGGTGAGATATAGATGCAGAAACATACAAACTGGAACAAAACTTTCCACACTAGTTTAACTGAAAACAGGAGAGCTCCATTCACCAGCAGGTGCTCAGGTCATCTGCACAAAGGAGCCGGGACTGTTGGCACCCCAGATGCAAGCTGTTGATTGTTCACCAAATCGGATTTGTAATTTTTGATACAAAGCACTGCTAGTGGCGTGAAGGGATACTCCCGTTTGTGACAACTTTGTAAACAGACCCTTTAAGAAAAAAGAAATGAACTTAACCTAAATAAAAGGGTTTCAGGACTCACTCTTGGCATATGTGGAACCACAGGGAAGACTTGGATGGCAGAGCTTCCCTGAGCGACAGCAGACTCACTGGGCTAACGTGTTGGTCTCAGCTGAGGGGGAAGAGAGTGCGAGGTGGCAGCTGGGTCTGGGGCGCAGCCTGAGCTCTGCCTTACACCTCGTGTGGTAAAATGGGAGGAATGATGCTCATATTGCAAGTTTTCAAAAATGTCTTTTGCTTTAATAAGAAATCAGTGAGCCTGATATGTGAAAGGTAGTTAAATGCTAGTTCCATTTCAGTTCTGACCAGCTTTTTGTTGTCCTTGGTGCTTTGCTCTGTCCTCTTGAGCTCATAGGTTCTGTCCTGGGTGTGGGCCAAGTAAGCCTGTCCCCCAGACCCTTGCTGTCCCTCACCACTGCTCCACTTGCCCATTGACAATGAAGGGAGAGCTTTAACAGCCACGAGCACGGTCATCAGGCACATTCACCAGGGAACTATAGCAGTCAGAATCTGTTTCCTTCATCACCAAACACAAATGGCTATTGTGCACATGAGCCAGGCCTTAAGTGGGCATCAGAGTCACTTCTGGGTGGACGGATAAGTCGATGCAAAGAGTTGCTGTAATGTACAGTGTTTGTGGTGAGAAAACTCTTGCAAATATAGTTTTTTTTTTTTTTACTATTAGGAAAGTATGATATGTTCCCAAATGCACCCCTTTTCAAATATTCCTGGTTCATTGGCCCCCAGCAGGCCCCACTGCATGTCGAGGTGGAGTGACCATCATATTTGGTGCCTTCTTTGCACTGAGCTTAGCACGGGGGTTTAATCCTCACAACAGCTTTATGAAGCAGTTGATGTTATTACCCACTTTTAACAGACGAGGAAACTAAGGCATAGAGAAGTGGTTCTCTAAAATTACTCAGCTAAAAAGCGTTAGAAGTGGAATTTGGAGTTCTGACTCCAGAGTCTACATCACACTCTTCATTCTGGGCTCCGTGGTCCCCATTTGGCTTGTAACCAAGGCCAGTAAGCTGCAGGTTTACACACAGCAGGCGAGTGCAGTTCTGGGTGACAACGGCCAGATTTTCCCCTTGGGGTGGGGGACACAGTGGAGTACTCCAAGGGGACCCCGGGAGATGAGGAGGCTGTGGCCTGTCTCTAACTTGCTGGTGCTCTCAAGGAAAATGTGAGGGTCAAGAAGGGCCATGGGATGCTTGTCTAGGGACCAGTTTGCCTAAAGGTGCTCCCTATCAGACGCATGAATGTCTTTTACTTGCCAGAAACAGAATTATTTAGAATGTGGGTATATCTACTGAAATGTTTAAAAAATGAGACAGAGTTATGGAAAAAATACACTTGTGACATGTGGTTTATATATATATTTATATATAAATTTACTCCTTTGGTGTTGTATTTGTGACCAAAAATATAAAAAAGTGACTTTATTATAAATTTTTGCAATCATTTAAACACATTCCTAATTAACTTTGGATGGAAATTCTTCAGACATGCATCATCTTGGGAACTAAAAACATTGCCAGTCAGAATTGTGTTCTATGAATTCTGTTTGATTAGATATTCAGAGGGTCGACAGACTTTGAAATCAGATTGTTTTTAAAATACATGCAATAAGAATAAATACAATATTCTCCAAGTAATTAAGATTTCTCTTGCCTTTTTTCAGTATTCTACAACTGACTGAACTTTTATAATATACTATGTTAACTAACTGTGAAAAGAATTATTTATATGCATGCTTTTCCAATTATTACTAAATAAAAATAAAAAAAGTAAAGGTCATACTTGGTATTTTTGTTCAAATAAAGCACAGTCTTTGGAGAAAACAATGATGAAAAGAATAACATCAGTAAAAGCTTAGACCTGCAACACAGTCCAGTTATTTTCAGGTGGGTTTTAATATTGTACTTCTGTTTAAGTATACCTTGACAGTTTATCACTAGAGCACAAAAAGAGGAGACCTTCAGAAAGCCAAGTAGCAACAGCTTTCAGAGACTATCTACACTGCTTAGTACAAAGGCCACATGTACATAAAAGGACTGGTTTCAACTTTGTCAGAGCTACAGGCATTTGAGATTGAAGGATACTCCTACACTGTTGGTGCGAATGTAAACTGGTGCAGCCATTACGGAAAACAGTATGGAGGTTCCTTAAAAAACTAAAAATAGAACTACCATGTGATTCAGCAATCTCACTCCTATCTGGAGAAAAACGCAATTCAAAAAGATACATGCACCTTAATGTTCACGGCAGCTCTATTTACAATAGCCAGGATCTGGAAGCAACCTAAGTGTCCATTAACACATGAATGGATAAAGCCGATGTGTATACAGTGAAACAGTATAACCATAAAAAAGAACGAAGTGATGTCATTTGCAGCAAAATAGATGCACTCAGAGATTATCATACTAAGTGAAGGAAGTCAAAGAAATATCATATGATCGTGCTTATATGTGTAATCTAAAATATGATATAAATGAACTTATTTACAAAACAGAAACAGACTCACAGACATAGAAAACAAACTGATGGTTATCAAAGGAGATGGGGAGTGGGGAGCGGGACAGATTAGGAGTTTGGGATCAGTAGATACCAACTGCCATACACAAAATAAACAACAAGGCCCTACTTGTTGCATAGCACAGGGAACTATATTCAACACCCTCTAATAAACCATAATAGAAGAGAATATAGGAAAAAATATATATATATTGGAATCATTTTGCTATACACCAGAACTAACACAACACTGTAAATCAACTATACTTCAGTTAAAAAATATACAAATGAATATCAAAACTGTCATGTTGAGTATAAGAAGCCAAACACAAGACTCTGTATAATACCTCATTCCTTCGCTCAACACAATGACATACGTAATTTCATATATATGACGTACTTTGTTATACAGCCCTAAGCAACTAATACACATGACACACAATAGGTGTTTGTCAAAACTCATGAAAGTAGACACTTAAAATGCATGCTAATTATTCCGTGTAAATTGTATCTTAATAGACTTGATTAAAAACAAGGGAATTGGAGAAAAAAAAGACTGAGGGATAAAAGAAGACTTACCAATGGCCAATGGGTACACAAAAAGCCCTCGACATCACTAATCGTCAGGGAAATGCAAGTCAAAACCACAGTAAGATTTCACCTCACACCTGCGAGAATGGCTGAATGAAAAATCGAGGGGTCAGTGTTGAGGAGAATATGGAGAAAAGGGAACCCTCCTACACGGTTGGTTGGTTGGAATGTAAAATGGGTGCAGCCACTGTGAAAGACAGTGTGACGTTTCCTTATAAAACCAAAACCAGAATCACCATGTGACCCAGCAACCCTACTCCTGAGTATTTATCTGAAGGAAATGGAATTAAGGTCTCAAAGAGACCTCTGCACCCCCATGTTCACCGCAGCACTGGGCACAACAGCCAGGACCTGGAGACTATCTACCCACGGTACATACACATAGAAATGGAATACTATTCAGCCCTAAAAAGAAATCTTAGCATTGTGACGGCATTGGCAATTCTTATGCTAAGTGAAATAAGTGAGACAGAGAATATGGCATGCTCTCAGTCACATGTGGGATCTAAAAATCAAAACTCCCGACCTCACAGAAGCAGAGTAGCGCGACTGTGCAGGTGGGGTGAGGGAGATGGGTGAAGATGCTCAGAGGATATGGGCCCCCTATTACAAGACAAATGAGTTCTGAGGGTCTAACATGCAGCGTGGTGACTGTAGGTAATATCCTGTACTGTATATCTGAATGTTGATAAAGGAGTAGATCTTCAGCATTCTCATCACACAGACACACACACACAGACACACACACACACACACACACACACACACACAGGTAACCATGTGCATGATGAAGTGTTAACTAAGTTTACTGTGGCAGTCATTTTGCAGTATATATGTATATAAAATCATCACACTATATACGTCAACTTACACAATATATGTCACTATATCTCAATAAAACTGGCAAAAACAATGAGAGGTATAAAACATCTACATTTTTATATATTCACATATACTTTAGTTACTGAACTCTGGTTAGTTGTCTACTGCTCAGGAAATCTTAAAAATCATGATATTAACCAGCTTTTGCCTTTTTAATAGCATACATAGGTTTCTTTGAACTATTTAGAAACTCTTTAGCAAGGACTGAATTGCTCAGACCACTTGGTGTATGAGGCTAAAAGCCCACTTTCTACCCCAGTGGAACCCCTGGAAATGGAACAAATCCCCAGTGGGCTCTTTAGCCTATTTGTTGTCTGCCTGGGATTTAAAATAGTAACCTTGATGTTAGCAATATATTGCTGAGTACAATTCGTATGGAAACAAATCGGAAAAGATTCATTCCAGGTTCGAAAGTGATTTCTCCTTCATGTAGGATGGAGTCTGGATGAAGGCTTGGTAACTCCACGCACAACCCAGTTTCTGACAGAGCAAGGTAAAGAGCAGCTCTCCAGGTTATATGAGTTGACGCTTTTCACTTCCTGCCTTCAAGGTAAGAGTACTCTCCTTTATAAAATGTTCACTGCTGTGGATAACCAATTTCTGTTTATTAGGGCACACAGTCATCTTACTCCAGCCCCCTCTTTCTATCTTTCCCTCTCTAGTCCACCACATTTTATGGAAAAGTAAGTTGTTCCAATTTATAGCTCATTCAGACAGTTTTGAGACTGTCAAGTCTGATACTCTGGGACATGGTGAGTAGGTCAAAATGGATGTAAATGAACCAAACTTTCAATCAGCTGTGATTAAATGAACCAAACTTTCAATCAGCTGTGATTTAAGTATACAGTGCTATAGTTCAGTTGTAATAGAATGGATAAGAGCTGAAAAGGCCCAGAATAATTCAGACTAGAATATCTTGTGGTATTTTTCCATCTTAAAATGAATCGAGTAATTCTCTCTGGTTGAGGATTGACAGCGTAATAGAAACAGAGCAAACTGCAGAATATTTCACCAGGTAACTGCATTAGCAGCAAAATTCATAATACAGTCTGTTGGTTGAAGAAGAGCATGAAGGCTTCTGTTTGCTTATGAGGTGCTATATTCTCACAGTTCTTGGCCAATTATAGTAGCTATATTGCCAAATTGTGGTTATCAGAAAACACTGTCTACCCTGTAACTTTTAACAATATTATGAGAGACTGCATGGATGCTGATTCTCCTTGTAATTAATTGTGGGGGAGAAACATAATTAAAACTGCTTCCAAATATTGTCTTCTACTTAGGAGGCAACAATCACATAAGATACTGCTACATAACAGCAATCTGGAATATTTCCATGTATTCTAGAGGACTGACTAAAGATTAAAAGAGCGGGCAAACGTTTCAGTGACATTTGAGACTTTCATACTGCACAGAAACTCTTGTTTTTTCTAGAGATATCTTTTTGCGGGACAAAATGCATTGCATAAATATTATAGACAGTCCACATATTACGTAAACTTTACGTACACATTTGTTTTTATGTTTCACTTACCAGAATCAAGAGGCAACTTGAAGCCAATTTGGTGTGCTCAGGGATGGTGGAAAACACTGACAAAATCAAGCAACCAAAGACGAGGAGAAAACTGTAAAACAACAAAATAAGAGAAATCCGATGAGAACCTGGCCTTAGGATGACAGACTTAATTTATTTCTAATGGATAAAGTACAAGATCCATTTGAACTGACATTGATTAAATTGTAAAAGCTCTAAAAGTGGCTAGCCATTTTAAATATCAAAGTACAATGTGATGTCCATTGCACGTGGGGCTCCTTTGTAACTTTATTGATGAGGGGTGTGTGTGTGTGTGTGTGTGTGTGTGTGTGTATTGCGTGCTATGCTTAAATGTCCTCCCTTGGCTAGGAATCTGTAAATTTCCTACCAAGAGCTCTCCTGAGCAGGCATCCTGAAAGGCTCAGAAGTGTGTTTTGCTTTCCTGTTTGGAGCACAAACTGTAGCCACTCTGCTGTCAAAGGGGCAGACTCACCCTCCTGTTTGGCAGCTTTGGTGAATCGTCAAGCGTTCTGAGTGGTTACTAAGCCATTGGCTCCTTTTTGGAGTCCAACATTGCTCCCGGATTCTCATTTGTCATTTCTTTATTTTAATAATAAGAACAGAAAGTGACTTCTTCTACCCATATGCTTTCCATTCCTTTCCGGTCAAACCCTTACAGAAATGCCCCCCTGCCCAGCTTCATTTGCGCTGTAGTGACAGGGAGCATGTCTACCAGTCAGTTTGCAGGCATTTTGATTCCTAGAAATACTGAACCTCTGGGGCCCCAGGGTGGGAAACCAAGTTCTCAAAGTAAATGTCTAATAAAACAGGCAGGCTTGGTTTCAACGTTGAAAATTTACTTATCCTGAAATTTGGAAAAAAAAAAAATCCCAATAGCTGAGCTACTTGCTCTAAGTCATATTTTTTCACTTTGAAAATAATTTGATTATACATAGCTATATTGCCAAATTGTGGTTTTCAGAAAACACTGAACAATATTATAAGAGACTGCAAGGATGCTGATTCTCCTTGTAATTTATCGTGGTGGAGAAACAAAATTAAAACTGCTTCCAAGGATTGCCTTCTACTTATGAGGCAATGATAACATAAAATACTGCTACATAATAGCAATCTGGAGTGTATCTTTGCATTTTAGAGGACTGACACATAATTTCATCTCTTACTCAACAATCTCCTTTAAAACATCAGCTCTGTGTTCTTTAGCATCGTGTGGATCTAGCCTTTGCCCCCTCTTGTCTTCCCCTGACAAGTCTGCATGTCTTTCTATTACACAGAACTAGGGCTCCCAAGAGTTCAAAGCCAGGGATTGGTGACTTATGGACAAGGGACAAATCTGGCCCTAATGTCTGTTTTTGTACATAAAGTTTTATTGGCACACAGCCACACTCATTCACTTGTGTATTGCCTATGGCTGCATTCATGAAAAACTGCAGAACTGAGATTTGTGTCCTAAGCATGAGGCTGGGATGTTTACTCTGTAGCCTTTAGAGGAAAATTTGCTGACTCCTGATTGATACCAAGCATTCCTTCTTTTTTTTTTAAAATTTTTATTTTTACTTTATTTTACTTTATAATACTGTATTGGTTTTGCCATACATTGACATGAATCCGCCACGAGTGTACATGAGTTCCCAAACATGAACCCCCCTCCCACCCCATATCATCTCTCTGGATCATCCCCATATCATAAGAGACTACTATCAGCAATTATATGCCAATAAAATGGACAACGTGGAAGAAATGGACAAATTCTTAGAAAAGTACAACTTTCCAAAACTGAACCAGGAAGAAATAGAAAATCTTATCAGACCCATCACAAGCACAGAAATTGAAACTGTAATCAGAAATCTTCCAGCAAACAAAAGCCCAGGTCCAGACGGCTTCACAGCTGAATTCTACCAAACATTTCGAGAAGAGCTAACACCTATCCTCCTCAAACTCTTCCAGAAAATTGCAGAGGAAGGTAAACTTCCAAACTCATTCTATGAGGCCACCATCACCCTAATACCAAAACCTGACAAAGATGCCACAAAAAAAGAAAACTACAGGCCAGTATCACTGATGAACATAGATGCAAAAATCCTCAACAAAATTCTAGCAATCAGAATCCTTATTTCTATACATCCATTTCGGTTCAGAAGCGAAGTGGATCTGCTGCTAATTACTCACATTCAGAGGTTTCCTATAAGCAAGACACTGTGCTAAGTCCCTTTCACATGCACGTTCCACATTATCCTCTCAAATTCATGAGAAATCTCATTGCTCCTGTTTCGTAAACATGAAAACTGACCGGAAGAGGTTTCGAGCACTGTCTGTCCTGGAGTCACAGAGCAGTGTTGCTGAGGAGCAGGGAGGATAGCAGTGATGGTCTGGCAAGACTCTTGGAGTTGGAGGTTGTCGGGGGGTCGGGGGGGGACTTCTCTCTCTCTTCCCACTGAGAGGGAAGTAGTTACCACTCTGAATAGCAGAAGCCTTCAAGAAGGACTTCAGGGAAGGACGCTACTAGGGAGAAAACTTGGTGTCTGAGTTAATAACCACTCATCATACTTTTGACTCATGTACTTCGTGATTCAGGATTCTTTCAATTCTACTTTCAGTTGGCCCTAACAGACTGGGAATTGTAAACTAGAAATCAAATTCCAGCACACCTACACCTTGAAGTACTCATCCTTCATGAATGAAAGTGAAACCCAGGGATCACTAAAGTAGCTCGGAGGATGATATGGCATCAAATACAGACAGTGACAGATGTTTCCCTGGTGAGTGACTGCTATCTATAGATGCCTCCCGAGTCCAGGGTGAGCCAAAAACATGCAGAGCAGCAAGCAGGGGATGGCTCAGTCACGAAGACACCGTCTCCTCCAAGAGCATCTCAATAGTGGCTTCATGACCCCCATGTGTATTTTCAAAACAGACCTACATCACTAGCCCTTTTGCTAGTGCCTTCTTCATTAACAGCTGGGTGTTGCTTAATCTTTTTCCTTCAGGTTACTACTTTGCCCATTCTCTCTCTTGAGCTGATCTTACCCTCCTTTTTAACACGAGTAGTTTCTGTACTAGAACTCTGTTATTTCTATGGGAGCCCAGCTGAAGACAGAAAACCAAAGACCTCCACTGCTCTGGCTGCCCAAGAGGATATGGATGCGCAACTACATTTATTAATTCCCAAATTCCTTCCTTCCTTCAACCATTCATCCACTTGTCCAATCAGCAAATACTGATTAAGCATATGATACTAGGCTGAGTCACAAGGATATAACAGCAAACAAGACTTTCTTTTTCTGCCTTTGCAGAGTTTATGATCTGTTGAGGCATACAGGGTAGCAAACAGATGTAAAAAGTAAATGAAAATTCTGAGTGATGACTGCAAAGATAGGGAAGATGCAGGGGATGACAGGAGCATACGGGAGAGGAGGAATCGCACGGGGCTGGTTACTCGGTTTGTGGAGTTGGTGCACAGTGAACATGTAGGGACCCTTTGTTAAAGGTTATGCAGAATTTCAAGGCAATGACAGTGGAGCATGACACCAAGTGTGGCACCCTTCTAGGTTCTGGGCTCCATGAGACTGCACAGGCGGCACACCTACAAAGTCAGACCTGGGGTTTGGGAAGACTTCTTGGAGCAGGCAAGGACTGAAACGAGCCCTGAAGGCCCAGGAGGGTTGGTCTGCATTATGGTTGTGTGGCTGGGGAAAGGGATGCTCTAGGCCATTCAACTGCGTGGGTGAAGGCCAGGTGCTGCTGCTGCTGCTGCTGCTAAATCGCTTCAGTCATGTCCAACTCTGTGCGACCCCACAGATGTCAGCCCAACAGGCCCCCCCATCCCTGGGATTCTCCAGGCAAGAACACTGGAGTGGGTTGCCATTTCCTTCTCCAAAGCATGAAAGTGAAAAGTGAAAGTAAAGTCGTTCAGTCGTGTCCGAATCTTCGCGATCCCATGGACTGCAGCCTACCAGGCTCCTCCATTCATGGGATTTTCCAGGCAAGAGTACTGGAGTGGGGTGCCATCGCCTTCTCCAAGGCCAGGTGCAAGCATCACCAAAATTCACTAGTTAATCAACAGGGTAGAGTTAGTGAACTCCTTCTAGCTAGCTTATTCTTTGGTGGTTCATGAAAAGTGTAAAGCAAGTCATTCAACTTCATTTTTTTTTAACATAGGAATCATCTTGGCTCCATTGAAAGCATGTACTGAGTACCCTCCATGAAAGACACCATGCCAAGCATAACTGAGAGATGAGAACAAACCAAAGTAGACCCTATCCTTAATGAGCAGTGTAGGGAGTGAGGGGAACACACAAGACAGTCATCATGAAGGCAGAGACAGATACATGCTGGGAGAAATATCACAGAGCCTGAAAGGAAGTGCCGGGGTGGGGGTGGGGGTGTTCTGTTCAGTTGGGAGATGTGGAAGCATGTCAAGAAAATCTCCAAAAGTGGGTGTTGCTGGAGCTGGTCTTTGAAGGAAAGGTTGGGCTTTGACAAGAGAAATTTCTGGAGAAACACATTCCAGAAGGAGAGTACAGTAGGAGAGAGGCAAGAAGCCAGAAAATGGATGAGATAAAGTATCTGCTCCCTGTTTCATGGAACAAGAAGTTACTGAGTTTAACTGTAGCATGGATGGGCCAGGTGGCTTGAATTGGGAGTCTGTGGCCATGATGGATAATACTTCAGGGTCTGTCTTTAGTTCAGCAGACAGTGGAGGCCACTGAACAGGAAGTAGCCTTTGTTTCTGAACAGGAAGCTCATCTCATCAGAGGTGCCCTCTGGGAAGATCAAGTCAGCAGCCACGTGCGTTAGGACGTCTCTGAGTAGCTGAGAAATAGGGTCAGGAGTAATGGTGACTTGGGTTAGGTTGAGAGCTTGCTGGCAGAAATGACGCAGCCTGGAGGGATGTTGTGAAAGCAGTAGCTCTCTCACTTGGTAGCTCTTGGCCTTGCAGGTAGAGTTTGGGAAGGGGGTGGGGGCTGAGAAATCCAAGGTCTCCATCCGCACTTACTGGTGACATTCTTAACAAGTCAGGAGGGGAAAAGTCAGGGAGTGAGGAGGAAAACGAGATTCTGAGAAGACCCAATCTTGGACACCCACATGGAACTGTGGGTCTGAATCTTGGGCACAAGGTCTGGCTGAGATACAGGAGTGCCCTCCTCTGGGAGGAAGCGAATGAACAGAGAGTGCAGAATGAGCACAGAAGGTTCAAATGGCATCCAGGCTAGCTGGGGACACTTCCTGATCTTGGAGAGTGGCATCATGGGAGCAACAGACACACGCTGCTGTGAAGTAGCTCTGGGTGGCCCTGCCAGAGACAGAGCCCTTGGCTGCAGAAGCACTGGGCCGACAGCATCACCCGAGGGGACTGCCTGCACTGCTGGGTCTGAGTGTGGCTCTGCTGACCTCACTGCTCCTGAAGGTCTCACACACCCGTGTGCAGTCTGACAACGACCCTACTCCACCTCTCTGCAGGCTGGATAGAAGTGGGAGCAGAGGCAAGAGTCACTGGACATGGGGTGTCTTTATCTAGGGTATACAAGTCCCCAAGGGGTCTGTAGGTAGAATTTCAGGGAGGGGTGAATGCGGATGGGAAAAATTATATCTTTGTCACAAATCATGGAAAAAAAACCATGATGGTACCATCAGGACTAAAACACCACGATGATATCAGCAGGACTCATGAATCTGTCACTCATAGAAACCACAGGTATTTTCAGACCCCATTCTACAGTTGTAGATGAACCATTTGTGCCTCATCACTATTTCAAGATTATGGTAGTTATTAGACCTACTGATGGGAATTGTTTTTTCTTTTTTTTTTACCTCATCAATAAAGAAGCATATGTATAATTCTATCAGACACTTTAATCTTTTAATAATAGCATTTCAAATTTAATTTTTTTCTTTAGTAATCATCTGCATTTTATGCATTTAAAACATTTTTCTGAGGAAAAGCTCACAGGCTTTACCAGACTGCTGAAGGTTCATGGCACACAAAAATTAGAAGCCTGTGGTAGGAGATGAGTCAGGGGCTGGGGAGTGGAAAATGACCTGTTAGGCACGGGTCACCAACTTACTCGGGTAATGTTTCTTTTTTTTTAATCCTAGAGCATTTTAGATATTTATTTTCATGTATTTAGTCCTAATTGTTTATTTTCCCCCTACAGGTAGATTTTAAAATAATTTTTTTAAAATATGAATATTTATTCTCTTATAATTAATTGTGTAATATCATAACATCTGTATTCCTAGAAAATCATTCTGTAACAACTATTGGCTTTTACTTTGCCTGAAGCAACCATCTATATCTTGTTTCTTAGGAAATTCACTTTGATGTGGACTTTCTGTCCTTTAGAATGCACAGATTATTATAAGAGGAAAAGAAGGGTATTTACGATACAAAATATTGTCAGTCAGAAGACCTCTGTGTTTATCCCAGAAACCTACCATCAGCTTCTGTGGGCTTAAATTAGCCCAGTTTGTCACATTTACTGTGGTGCGTGCATGCTCAGCCCCTTAAGCCGTGTCTGACTCTTCACCATCCTGTGCCTATAACCCACCAGGCTCCTTTTACTTTGGGAGAAGGGTCTACTTGGAAATAATGTGGGTGTTTGTGCAATAGATGACATCTGTGACTTCGGAAGCCAGTTTACGCTTTGAGCAGGGGTTCATTCGGGAAGAATTAAAGTGATGGGAGAAATCTGTATGCAGGTCAGGAAGCAACAGTTAGAACGGGACATGAAACAACAGACTGGTTCCAAATAGGAAAAGAAGTGTGTCAAGGCTGTATATTGTCATCCTGCTTATTTAACTTCTATGCAGAGTACATCATGAGAAATGCTGGACTGGAACAAACACAAGCTGGAATCAAGATTGCCAGGAGAAATATCAATCACCTCAGATATGCAGATGACAACACCCTTATGGCAGAAAGCAAAGAGGAACTCAAAAGCCTCTTGATGAAAGTGAAAGAGGAGAGTGGAAAAGTTGGCTTAAAGCTCAACATTCAGAAAACAAAGATCATGGCATCTGGTCCCATCACTTCATGGGAAATAGATGGGGAAACAGTGGAAATAGTGTCAGACTTTATTTTTTGGGGCTCCAAAATCACTGCAGATGGTGACTGCAGCCATGAAATTAAAAGATGCTTACTCCTTGGAAGAAAAGTTATGACCAACCTAGATAGTATATTCAAAAGCAGAGACATTACTTTGCCGACTAAGGTCCGTCTAGTGAAGGCTATGGTTTTTCCAGTGGTCATGTATGGATGTGAGAGTTGGACTGTGATGAAAGCTGAGCACCAAAGAATTGATGCTTTTGAACTGTGGTGTTGGAGAAGACTCTTGAGAGTCCCTTGGACTGCAAGGAGATCCAAACAGTCCATTCTGAAAAAGATCAGCCCTGGGATTTCTTTGGAAGGACTGATGCTAAAGCTGAAACTCCAGTACTTTGGCCACCTCATGCGAAGAGTTGACTCGTTGGAAAAGACTCTGATGCTGGGAGGGATTGGGGGCAGGAGGAGAAGGGGACGACAGAGGATGAGACAGCTGGATGGCATCACTGACTGGATGGACGTGAGTCTGAGTGAACACCGGGATTTGGTGATGGACAGGGAGGCCTGGCGTGCTGCAATTCACGGGGTCGCAAAGAGTCGGACACGACTGAGCGATTGAACTGAACTGAACTGAACTGAAAGTGATGGGAAAATAACGCAAGTCATGCAACATCGTTCACACAAACACACACCTCAGCCCCGCAGGAGCTGCGGTGAATAACATGGTGGAGAAGGAGAAGAGGGGCTGAGGGAGACAGCATGCTCTGAGGCGGCTGAGCTCAGCCAGCAGGCCGACTTAGAGCACAGGCTTCTGTGGTGCAGCAACTGCACACTCCTACCTAGAAGGTGCTCTTGGCAAAGAGTTTGGGGGACGATATGCTTTCCACGCGTAACTGTCCATGTGAGTCAAGTATGTAGGAAAGTTCTGGGGTAGGATGATCACAAATGTCTGAAAGAACTCGAATTGTGGAATTAAAATAAAGAATGACAACAGGAAGTAGATAGGAAGTTTTCAAAGAAAACAGTTCTTTAGAAGAAACTTCTGAAGGAACTTCAACCCTGCCTCTGACTTCTCATGAATTTCTCAGTACTGCCTTATTAGAGTGTGTATCTGAGGCAAGACCTCACGGTGCACAGTGAGTCACAAGGACCGGAGCGCATGCGACGGGATCAGCGGCCACAGATAACCTGCCCGCTGCCACCACTTGTCTGAGGAAGTGCTGCCTGAGAAATCTGGAAAGAAGGCTGAGAAATCTGCCTAAGGAAACTGGAACCCAGTGTTTTTTTTTTTTTCCCTTTGGCATCCTAAATTTGCCTTTATTTCTAAACTTGGCACTTTGTAAATGTCCTTCTTGTATAATTTTTCCATAAAAGGGCATTTTGCACATGAAATCTATCCACCACATGCCCTAACTTCCATTGCAAAGCAATGGAAATTAAATACATTTTTGGTGTCTTTAAAGGTGGTTTGGTGTCTTTAAAAGTGAGAAAACTCTGTAAGGCTTGTGTTTTGAAGACAAGTGAAATCCCATGATCCATCAAGCTAAAGCACCATCTATTGCTTCTGGGGAAAATGCTGAGGTTTTACTTTAAGAAGGCAGTAATCTTTCAACATATTTGTCTCCTTGCCTTGGCTGCTATGAAGCTTGGTGGTGAATTTGTGACTTGGTAGTAACGGCACAGATCCTTCTGGCAAGGATTAAGGATTAATGTCACTCCTGACTTCTTTAAATTATCCTATCGTCTCACCTTTACTATATTACTTCAGTCACTGCGTATTTACTGGCACTGCGCACTTTGGCATGGTCTGTGCTTAACAGGGCCTTCAGTTTAGTGCGGCCACAGACCTTCGCTTATTTTTATCCACTTATACCATATGTGTTTTGTTAGCAGCCTCGAGTACTTTCTGGATGATGCAGGGTATCCAGGGTGTACTTCATAAAGATATGATTTTGTCCGTAACTTCTCTTTCCTTGAAATAGAAATATTAATGCAGCCTAAAATTGTACTCTTTTTAAAGAAGCAAATGACACCACCGGTTCAAATTTAACAATGTAAACTAAATCTAAATTTCTCTCACTTAAATTTCTGAAAAGCTTACATTTACTGCTTTTACATTTTATTATGTTAATCTTGATTCATTTATTCCTAACATGAACTACCAACTCCCTACTCCAAGAATCCCCAAATGCACCGTGCTTGTCTTCAGAGGGAACAGAACACCGTTTCCTAAAGGGCCCGGGGCTACAATTCAGAAACCATCAGTCAGGCCCTTGCCTCGGCGAGCTCTGTTTCTGCGTCCTTTCCAGGAGACACCGAGACTGAAAACTAGTGTAGACAGTCAAGAAATAATGAATTTAAAATAAAAACAAAACCAGTCTTCCTACTGTCGTATATTCATGCATGAAACCGGACATTCTATTTGACATTTGATATTGTTTCCCTGTTGCATTTTCCTCTGCAAATAACATCAACTGGAATTCTTATTTGCTTGTTCATTTTAGTCTCTTCTGCGAGAAAGTAAGCTCCATGAAGGCAGGAACCTTCTCTCTCTGATTTGCTACTAACCACTAACTAGAATCAGGTCTGGTGTAGGTGCTAGTAAATTCATTTACTCATACAACACATATTACTCAGAATTTGCAATGTGCCAGGCAGCGTTCTTGGTGCTGAAGGCACCGCAGTGTATAAAATAGACAAAAACCTCTGTTGTAGGATAACCGGGTTGCAAACAGTGTCAACAACTAAAACGCATATGTTAGAGAGTGATAACTGCTAAGGAGGTGGAAAACCCCTACACAAGCAGGGGAGGACAGGGTGGAGATGAAGTTTGGACAGAGTGCCCAGGAAGGTCTTATTAAAAAGGTAAACATTTGAATTTCACAAGTGATAGCCCTGACCCATCAAGCCGAAGCAGCAGCGCACTTGGAATTCAGCCTGGTGCAGGCCTGCTTTTGTCACGCCAATTTCCCGTCTTAAAAGGTATGGTTCCTTTCTCTTGTTGTCACATCCAAACTCCTTTGTTAGGGTTTTAAGATCCCCACCGGAACATTAACTCCACCATTTTCCAGAGAGACCCTCTGGGCAGCTCTGTTTCCGTTCTATTTTCTGCACGACATCATCTGTAATGTAATAATGGGAGTAATAACCAAACTACATCCTTCCGCAAGCTGCTGCGTCTGAGTCAGTCAGTCACGTGGCAGCTGGTCCCCGCCCAGCCACCGCCCCCCCCACCACCTCGTCACCCCCCGCCTCTGCCCCGTCCATACACCTCACTGCATCTCCCCTAGAACTGTTTTAAAGACTAAAAGAGGATGCATCAAACTCAGAGTTGGTGTGTTTTAACCTAAAAACCAAGTATTTAAATACCAAATTGAGTTAAAAATGCCAACTGAGCATCCCACTGACACACAATTGCTACACAATTTCCACCAGTTTTACTAACAAGGATGAAATCATGAAAAGAATTAAAGTGACTGATTATTTAAAACCCCTGCTTATAAAGGAAGCCATCTGAAAACGTCTCACATGTAGCAATGCCCAGCGGGGCCTGAGGGGCTCAGGTCACCTCATGCTGTGTCTAGGTGAGCCCACGTGAATGACAACGTGACCTTGGGCTGGAACTTCTGTGACCACCTTCCCCAGGCTTACTAGTCACAGTGCCTTCCTGACATACAACAGCCGTGGGCAGCTGGACCTCCGTGTCCAGTCGCTCATTACTCCAGCTTCTGGAAAGGACTTGAGGCTGCTCTAAGTTAACGGGCGGCAGCACTGAGAAGCTGCTGGGCTGCAGCCTGTACCTGGGAAGGAACCTTGGTGGAATTGACTAGACAGAGATTCTCCCTTAAAATGAGCTCCAAGAACTACAGGCCAGATTGCCATGCTGATGAACAGGCCACATGCGGTTGAAAAGGCCTTAGAAGAATAACATGCTAATTACAGTCATGAAAGAAGTAAAAGTCGTTTGCGAAGGTTAAGAAAGAGACAATGTTGTACAATCTATGTGAATGTGGCTTTCAAAGGCATCTTTTCAAGAGGTAATTTTGGGGCTGACATCATGGAAAATGATCCAGACTAATAGTCTTGATAATATGCACCCATGTGAATTAAATTTTCCATGCTTTGTTTCAAAAGGTCTGTTTATGCAAGAAACTGAGCTATGGCAAAGGTTGAAAACATATGTTAAACGATGTTTGACAATAGTTGTCTGGCCTGAATGATTTTTCCATAAAAGAAATGGTTAATATAGTAGGCAAATAATAACTTAATTATTGCAATTTTCTATGAATATATGATAATAGCCATTACATTATCTGAAAATGAGTAACAGAAATTCTGAAGTAACTTAAATATTTTTACTGGGAACAAAGTGAAAGGGGATAAAAATAGGCTTTAAATTTATTTTTCCCTGCAAGCAAAAAGCTATTTTAAAGTACTATATTTGATAATAAAAAATCAATTATGAATTTGGTTTCTTTCAACTGATTAGACCCATATGATCCACTTACTTTAAAAACAGACTTTCCTTGAAAGGTTTCCTGAGAGCAATCACATTACATGGGAAATCTCAGTGCAACTCTTTGTTACAAATAAGCCAAAAAGACCCATCACTTCCCATGAAATGAGAGTATTAAGCTTCGCAAAATAAAAACTTTCAACCAATGGAGCCAGGTTATTCTATGGGGGCCATGGAGTGGGGAATTGCTACTGATTTTCTCTAGTCTATTTGGCCTACAGAAATAAATTTTTAAAGTGACTAAACTAGCAGTTAAGTTTAGTACCCTTGGCAAGTTAAGTACCCTTGGCAGTAGACTTTATGATGTACAACATCAGGAAAAACTAAACCCAGCAGACAGATGTTTCCAGAGAGTAATAACCATAAACTTTGAAACTACTGCGCATGTAAGTACCTGCCCAAGGGGTAAGGAAGATACCTTTTTCTTTGGGGACTGGCCTACAATGGTTTTTGTGGCTCTTGGTGACCCAGGCTGAAAGGAAGTTGAAAGCCAGCATTATACTGACTGGAGCTGCTGAAGAGTTTATGGAACAAAACAAAAAGAGTTTATGGAGCAAAGTTGGAAAGTAGTGGACAGACTGTACAGAACATTCCCACCTCTAAAAATATATTTGCAATCAGTTGTAAAAACTATAGACACTCCTCTGGGGCTGCTAAGTAAGTAAACATGTCTGCTTTCTCTTTCTGTTTCTATGTAAGTAAACATCAAGAACATTTTTTGTTTACAAAGCATTGAAGTTGGTGATTCCACATATATGATAAACAAAACTGAGGTGAGTGTGGTCAAAAGGGTGGAGCAGGAAAACCCTGAGTTCACCTTCCCCCATGGGCACACCAAAATTACAGCTGTTTACACAGCAACTCTCCACAAAAACCACCTAAGGACTAGCAGAAAAAATTTCCCACAACTAAAGATATGAAGAAAAAAACCACAAGACGGGTAGGAGGGGCAGAGGTACAGTTTGGTCAAGACCCACACCCTGGGGTAGACGGAACAAACAGGAAGACGATCACAATTGTAGAGGTTCTGAATCCCACGTTGGGCTCCCAATCTCAGGGACCTTGCACTGGAAAGACAGGCCCCCACAACACCTAACATTAAAGGCCAGTGGGGCTTAGGCACAAGACAGCCAGAGGACTGTAGGAAACAGACTCTACTCTTAAAGGGAGTGTAGAATATCTCACGAGCTCCGAGTCCAAGTTCAGAGGCAGTAATCTGAAAGAAGCCTAAGTCCTAGCTGCTTGCTGATCTCAGGGCAATGCCTAGAGAGGCAGGAGGCCACTGGGACTCCCCCTGGTGACACAGATGCTGCAAGCAGCCATTCTAGGGAGATCATTTTATCATAAGGACACTGATGCAGGCACACACCAGTTGGAGTTTTTCTTCCAGCCTATTAGCACTGGGCGCTTACCTGCCTCCTAGCAGGCCAGAACCGAACCTGGGTTCGCTGGTTCCCACAGTCAGTCCTGGTGGGATCTGGCCCTGCCAACCAGTGGGCCAGTAGTCACTGCACAGTGCAGGGCCTGGTAGCTAACTGGCCACCTGATGGGATGAGCTGACTCATTGGAAAAGACTCTGATGCTGGGAAAGATTGAGGGCAGGAGGAGAAGGGGGCAACAGAGGATGAGACGGTTGGATGGCATCACCCACACGATGGACATGAGTTTGAGCAAACTCTGGGAGACAGTGAAGGATAGGGAAGCCTGGCATGATGCAGTCTATGGAGTTGCAAAGAGTTGCGCATGACTTATTGATTGAACAACAACAACTACATATACAATGGAATATTATTCAGCCACAAAAGGCATGCATTCTTGCCATTTTGACTAAATGGATGGACCTATAAAGTATTACACTAAGTGAAATAAGTGAGATGGATAAAGATAAGTATTGTAAAATTTCATTTATAGTTGGAATCTAAAACTAATAAAAAATACAGAAATAGACCCAGATATAGAGAACAAACTAGTGGCTTGTCAGAGAAGAGGAATTGGGGTAATGAGTGAGACAGGTAAGGGAGATTAAGAGGTATAAACTTGCAGTTATGAAATAAATAAAGCATGGATGTGACGTACAACATTTGGAATATAGTTGATAACACTGTAATAAGTGTACGGTGACAAATGGTAACTAAACATACATGGTGATCACTTTGCAGGGTATAAAAATATTCACTCGCTATGTTGTACACCTGAAATTGATATAATACTGTAAGGAACGACAGACTGGTTCCAAATAGGAAAAGGAGTCCATCAAGGCTGTATATTGTCACCCTGCTTATTTAACTTCTATGCAGAGTACATCATGAGAAACACTGGGCTGGAAGAAGCACAAGTGGAATCAAGATTGCTGGGAGAAATATGAATAACCTCACATATGCAGATGACAACATCCTTATGGAAGAAAGTGAAGAGGAACTAAAAAGCCTCTTGATGAAAGTGGAAGAGGAGAGTGAAAAAGTTGGCTTAAAGCTCAACATTCAGAAAACGAACATCATGACATCCGGTCCCATCACTTCATGGAAAATAGATGGGGAAACAGTGGAAATAGTGTCAGACTTTATTTTGGGGGGCTCCAAAATCACTGCAGATGGTGACTGCAGCCATGAAATTAAAAGACACTTACTCCTTGGAATAAAAGTTATGAGCAACCTAGATAGTATATTCAAAAGCAGAGACATTACTTTGCCAACAAAGTTCTGTCTAGTCAAGGCTATGGTTTTTCCATTGGTCATGTATGGATATGAGAGTTGGACTGTGAAGAGGGCTGAGCACTGAAGAACTGATGCTTTTGAACTGTGGTGTTGGAGAAGACTCCTGAGAGTCCCTTGGACTGCAAGGAGATCCAACCAGTCCATTCTAAAGGAGATCAGCCCTGGGATTTCTTTGGAAGGACTGATGCTAAAGCTGAAACTCCAGTACTTTGGCCACCTCATGCGAAGAGTTGACTCATTGCAAAAGACTCTGATGCTGGGAGGGACTGGGGGCAGAAGGAAAAGAGGACGATAGAGGATGAGATGGCTGGATGGCATCACTGACTCGATGGATGTGAGTCTGAGTGAACTCCAGGAGTTGGTGATGGACAAGGAGGCCTGGCGTGCTGTGATTCATGGAGTTGCAAAGAGTTGGACATGACTGAGCGGCTGAACTGAACTGAAGGCAATTATCCTCCAATGGAAAAAACCAAAAAGAGCCACAAACACAAAAAGTGAGACGGAATGTGACTGTGTCTAATTTAACATTATATCCTTCACTGACAGTTCTAGAGATGTTTACTTAATTCTGTTGTTGTTGTTTCAGGTGCATAATTGAAACTAATGCATATTAAGTGGTTATGGAAAATTTAAAAAAAAAGTGAAAGTGGTTAATAGTTGATCATTTTGCTCCAAATCTTCAGTTTTCATGGGCGTCCATCCTTTATCTTAAAATGGAAATATATTTCAATTTCTCCATCAGAAAAGTGACAGTGATGCACTAAAGAAGCCCTACTATCCTCCTCAATGTAAAGTCTAGTTGTTTCTGTATACTCTGATGTTTCTGCTTCTATTCTGAGAGCAGTGGCAGGAAGGCTGTGCTAATGAAGAGCCAGAAATGTTTATGATTCCTAGGCCCTTCAAAATACACGCGGCTGGCAGGGACTGAGAAGCATCAGCTGCAAAGTCTAGGGAGAAAATATATTATTTCCTCTTCTTGCCATAAGAGAATCTAGGCTATGTCTTTTCCCACTAGTTATTTCCCTTTGCAGTAGAGGAAGGGAAAGAAGAAAGATTTACATCAGAGTTTGGCAAACTTTCCTTGTAAAGGACCAGGTCATAAGTATTTCAGACTTGGCGTGAGCCATAAGGTCTTTCTTGGAACTATTTAGCTCTGCAGTTGTAGCACAAAAACAGCCACAGACAATACTCAAAGAATGGTGTGGCTGTGTTCTAATAAAACTTTATTTACAAAAGCAGGCAGTGTACCAGATTTAATGGACAAAGGTTCTAATGTTTTCTTTCCACTGAGTAAAATAAAATTAGTTTTTAAAATAAAAATTTTTAGGTATGGATCTTCTCTTCCTAACTAAAAGTTTATAGCCCTATCAATAAAGTATGACTGTGATAGACAGTAATCTATAGCCGCTAAACAATAACTGAAGGCCATGTGCTGTTGAAAGCAGGATACTTTTTTTCTGCTTATTTGGGGTATCAGTGAGTGAAGATGATTCCTTTTCAGTTTGATTTTCATGAACCAAGGGAGTTTGTTCAACTAACTAGTGTTGGATTATGCATTTTAGAAAGCCTGGATTTTAGCTTAGCTTCACTACTTCCGAGCTTGGGACCTGTGATGGCTAACCTGTGATGTGTCAGCTTCACTGGCCACTGAGTGTCTAGGCTGAAAATACTATGTCTGGCTGTGTCTGTGAGCTCGGCTCCAGGTAAGATTAGCATTTGAACTGATGGACCAGTAAAGTAGACAACCCGCCCCATTGTGGGTGCACACCATCCAGTCTGTTGAGGAGGAATTCACCCTCTTTTGTGCCTCGTTGCTTGAGCTGGGATATGCACTTCATCTCATCTTTTCCTGCCCCTGGTCTGGGGTTTATATCAATGCCATTAGCTACCCTGGTTCTCAGGCTTTAGGAATGAACCACACCATTATCTTTCCTGGGTCTCCAGCTTGCAAATGGTAGACTATGGGACTTCTCAGCCTATATAATCACATTAGCCAATTCCTCACAGTAAATATTACATTACATATATATTGCTGCTTCTGTGCTGTGCTCAATTGTGTCTGACTCTGCGACTTCATAGGTTATACCCTCCATGAGATTTCCCAGGCAAGAACACTGGAGTGAAGTTGCCATTTCCTTTTCTAGGGGATCTTACTGATCCAGGGATCAAACCCACATCTCCTGCATTGGGAGGTGGATCCTTTACGCACTGAGCCATCAGGGAAGCCTAAATATATATATATATATATATATATATATATATATATATATATATATATATACACCCACACACACATCCATCCTCTTGGTTCTGTTTCTAAGGAGAGCCCTAATACAGAACTGTTGGCCAAATCTCTTATTTCCTTTGTGCTTTGATTTTCTCATCTGCAAGATGAGAAGCCTAATATCGGCCATGCTGAGGTAGGACTTGATTATATGTGTGATGAAATGAACATACTGTACAAATACATGGTACTCTTGAGAGGATTATGAAGTCCTTGAGAGCAGGCCTTTGTCTTACTTCTTTGAGTTCAAGAAAAATTCATTTAATACCTACTAGGTGCCAGCATTACCCACCAGATCCTTATACAAAGAAGCCACTGAAATAATTATTCATTGACTTGTATTAGTTAAAAGCTATATTTAATAGCAAAGAGAGATTCATCTATTCATTAGTGAAAACCTGAAGGCCTTTCAGAGACTACGTTAGATTTCTGAAAGAAGGAATCCGAAAACCAGCTCTCTGGCAAGGCAACTTACATTCAGATAGTAGTAGCAGAGCTAAGTGAAGGTCGTTACAGTCGTGCCCGACTCTTTGTGATCCCATGGACTATACATGGAATTCTCCAGGCCAGAATACTGGAGTGGGTAGCCTTTCCCTTCTCCAGCGGATCTTCCCAACCCAGGGTTTGAACACAGGTCTCCCGCCTTGCAGGTGGATTCTGTAACAGTTGAGCCTCAAGGGAAGTAGCAGAGGTACGGCTGTGGCAAATGGTTATAGAGAAGAATTTTTTTACCAGTAGATAGAAAGGCAGTGCAGCCTTTCAAACCACAAAAAAGCCATAACAAACAACTGCTCCTGTTTCTATGAAAATATGTCTGTTATAAAACTCGTTAGATTATATTTAGCACCTCCTGTGAAGTCTAATTCTCCTCCACTGAGCAATTAGGGTTGGTATTACTGAAACCACATGTGGAGAAAACCACTGCAAGTTTCTATTTTCAGATTGCTGTGTCAATATTGTATACATGTGCGTACGTAATACACACGTGGCAGTCCATGGAAGCTGGTAGTTATTCTGATTTTTAATCACAGTGGGGGCCAACAGAGAAGGAAATACTGGGGACAAAATAGGAATAAGTGTGCTGGAGTTATTAGGGAGTGAATATTTTCTTGATAGCATTTGTCCTAGAGACAGTCTTCTATAAAAGCCTTCAGCACTCCTGTCAAGCAGTTCAGTAGACATCAGGTAATCAGAGGCTATTCTATCCGGTACCTGAATTTCTGGGATCATCCAGATGCTCTTAGACAACATTAAGAGTCACAGAGATGGTGACAGAAGACAGAGGAGGGAACAACAGTATCTGTGTCTATTATACTCAACCCAAGAACCTCCTCTGATCTTTTAAGTCTGAGAATTTGCTGAACAAGAAGTAGATAAGCATATAAAGATGCCTATAAGTAATCAGCCTGTCCAGTAATGTTTAGGAGACAGAGAGAGATACAGAGTAGAATGAGCTAGAAGTGGGGGAGACCAGAAAAATCCTGCCCCGAACTGCAAATGTGACAGAAGCCGCAGCGCCCCCTGACCCCACCGCTGGCAAACTGTCTGCCCAAGTGAGGAGCCAAGCTATAGGGCTATGTTTATAGATGTGAGACACAATTGCCATTACCGGATTTCAGGGACAATCAAATTTCTGCAACTTTACATGTTATTCTTGTTATCCTTACACTTTGCTGCATGTATGCGTGTACATTTATATACACTCAAGTTATAAAAACAAAAGTGCGAATATATCGTTTTCCCAGATTCAAAAAAATCCCTTTCACAATATCTTAGGAAGATGAATGGAAACATGGCTTTCCAAGCAGACAATAGTTATAAAATAGTTCCTCTGTTTCAAGGGTTTTCAGTTCAGTTACTTTCAAACTTGGATATGTTTTCAGATCAAAAACGCACCTTGTGCTTTAGGCATAAGTAGCTAATTAAATGCTAAAGGACACTTTAAAATAAGGTGCACTTGAAAAAAATGAATATATTGAAATTGAGGAGGAATTGTAAAGTTCAAATTGGCTACTTTTTGCTTGCTCTTTGGTTTATTAGCTTCAAGTATAAATTCATCACATATTGATTGGGTTAGCAGCCAAGCCTACGCTGTTTTTCTTCATCCCTGCAGTAGCACCCTTGAGAGAGGCATGAACTCTAGGTACTAACTACCTTGCAACACCAGTTGACCTCACTGTTTCAACATTTTTGGCCAAGATCGTGTATTTGCACCTGTTTGTAAATATTGTATGTGCATGCACATAAAATCACAGAAGTAAAGATAGAAACAAGCACACAAATAACACAGAAATGTGTAACTTAGCCAAAGTTCCTGGTAATCACTGTTGGCACATTTGCCCATTGCCCTCCCAAATGATCAGTCAACAGTTCAGGAGACAGAACCTGAGTTTTCCCTTTCTCACCTCAGCCCTCCACTGTTTTCAGCTACACTTCTATTTCATGCTAAATCCCACCTCCTGAAATGCTTTTCTTCACCAGCCTACGGCACAATGATTTTTCTGTTCTCCACACCCACAGTGCTTTGAGTTTGCATTCACACATTCACCATAAAATATCTTTGGAAGCTCGGAATTTAGAATTTCCCCAACTTTTTGCAGCTGAATGCCACTGTCCCAAAAGACTTCCACAGGTCCGACCCTTGAAACTGTTTCTCTGTTAAAGACAGAGGGAAAGCTGGGTGCAGCAGGAAAACACAGGGTTCTTTACCATGAGACATGGGGGTGGGGAATCGTGGGTACTTGGGGTTCCTCATCACTAGATGCGAGGGGAATGCTGGATTCAGTGTGAATACCCAGGGCTCCTTATGGTGATATGCAGAGGGAACACGGGGTCCAGCTGAAGTACCTGAGGTTCATTATCAAGAGACTTAGAGCTGTTTGGCATGTAATGTGAATGGTGCGGCTGGGGTAGCTTTTAGTGTCCCTGCGTCTAAAATCCTGATGGAGGAACTGCAACTTGTCAGTCCTCCTGTTGCAAGCCTAAGTGACCCTTGTATCTCTTTGAGCATAATGGGGCTAACTCCACATTCTTGACAGCAGAGAATACATTCTTTTATTTTTTTTTTAACATTTTACCTTTTTTTTTTTTTAAATTGAACAGTTTATTCCTTTAGAGACCTTGTAGTGCATAGCATGGTCTGAAGGTACTGAAGTACCTCCATATTATCTGTTGAATGCTTCATAGAGTTAAAGGAAAATAATGAGAAAGGAATGAAAAAATGTATCAAAACATATGTGCTAAAGGCTTTCACCATACTTTTTTCTTATTAATTTATCTTTAATTAATAAAGGGATGTCTTTTGTTTAGAAATAGATGTTAAAATTATGTAATGTCATTATCTTCCACTGTGCAGACCAAAAGTCACAAAGCGGACGGGACTTGTTATCACCTTGCTTAGAGAACTCGAAAAATGTGTTGACTGAAATTTTTAAAGGGCTTCCCTGGTGGCTCAGTGGTAAAAAATCCATGCACCAATTCAGGAGACACAGGTTTGATCCCTGGGTTGGGAAAATTCCCTGGAGAAGAAAATTTCCTGGAGAAGAAAACAGCAACCCACTGTTCCCTGTTCCTTGCAGGGCAAGGAATGTGTTTTCTCCCAAAGAGGTAATAAAAAGGAGGAAATAAAACCCTAAAATTAATACCATTAGGTTTATAGTATTCCATTTCCTATGTGTGAAAGGAGACTTTCATCTTAATTGTGGGTTTTCTCCCTTGTCACTGCTGAAGGGAGCCAGTGCTGAAATTCTGCTCCATATAATACAATGCATAGTAGGAGAAAAATACTGTACCTTACTTATATCTTTGTTCTTGTATATCTTCCTCTGACTACTACAAGACATGAAACAAATCAGTTCTCATTGTTTAATTTCACCAACTCTTTCCAAAAACAACAGTTCTCCAAAGCACAATCAAGTTGGTTTTATTGAGATCAGCTGTTGGTAGACCCTGCCAATCACCCGCACGGGATACTGAGTCACTGGGGAAGCACTGGGCTCTGAACGCTGTACAGAATACATTCTTCTCAAAACATTTCCTTTGCATTATTTCCAATGGTGCCTTGATATACCTGCTCAGCATTCAGGTTTCAAACTGAACACAATTAAGTTTCTGTTTAACTAATGAAAGTTAAGCTTTAGTATAAGTATTTTAGTGTCATCACAAAGCAATAGAAGGGTAACTTTCAAAATATTGCTTGGTTTCCTAAAATGAAAAGATAAGCTAAAATTTCGGATCTAAGTTAATCAGGAATTTCTGACTTCTAATTATAAAATGTGCATAAAATCATGAGGAAGAAAGGTCATATGTTTACGAACTAACAATTTCCCCTGGGGCTTGAGATGAAACCTCTAAGTAGTAAAAATGTCTCCTCTCCTCTGCAGTTGGCCTCCAGACTCACAGAAAGGGTGATCTGATGGGGGCATGCACTCACAGGATGTACAGGCAGCACCTCCCAGCTCTGCCTCAGCATACGGCTCTGAGCAGTGTCAACTACAAATTAGCACTTGCCATTGGCAGTTGCCATCTACCTCTTGAAGGATTAAATCAGTGCTGCTGCAGCTGCTCATTTTTTTTTTTCAACACCCCTGAAAGGAGTGCAGGGTAGAGAGCAGCAATGAGGCACTCTGGGCTTGGGAGAAAAACTGGCAAGATATGCCTTCAGGTAGATAGATGTTTTCAGCAGCTGATTTTATGAGCCCAGTTCTTGTAACTCTTCATATCTAGAGAAGCACTAAAATCCTTTATGGTGACAACTGCTCCTCGTGACTAGCAGAAACCTTCACAACACTAGCAGAAACCTCTGCAAAAAATGTGTGCTTGACTGCATGCACTCACCCTTCACTAAAATCATATATATGTATGTACTGACCTCTCCCCCTGCCCCTGCCTCTTTGGAGCACTTTCTCAGAGCTATCTGAAAAGCTGTCTCCTGGGCTATAGTCCTCATTTTCCCTCAATTAAACTTAATACACGACTCTCGTGTTGTGCATTTTTTTTAAAGTTAGCAGCGAACACCCTAACCTCTCTGGGCTTGGCATTTCCCTTCTGTGGAAGCAGAGGATGGCTGGCATAAGCTCAAACATCATTTCCAGCTAAATCAAATCCATGACAATAACTCCATGTGAAAGCAGGCTTTAGCCCCTCTCAAGACATAAAGTGTATTACTCTCTATTTATTGATACATAAGGCACCCTGCTAGGTGTTGCAGTTCCAAAGCCTTGAACTACATAGTATTGACTTCAGTTATGAGCCTTTCCTAAAATTTTAAATGAACAGTGTCATTTAAATGAGACTGAGCAGGACATTGTGGGGCTCCTGGGTGTGGAAGTCTTCATTTCTCCCATTCCTTACTGTGGGAAACAGATTCTAGCCTCTGTAACCTTCCCTGAGTTCCAAACAGCAGATTCAAACAGTGGCTAATCAGAGAAGGGAGGGAATGCAGAGTCAAGGAAGGAGTAGTCAAAAACCATCCGAGGCCAGAAAAGGGACCAGAGAAACTCGTCAAGATCAGGAAGCCACCTGAGGCCAAATTAAAGGAGGGCAGTCCTGTGCTAGGCTGGGCTTACCTGGTGAATCAGATGGTAGAGAATCTGCCTGCAATGCGGGAGATCCCAGTTTGTATCCCTGGGCAGGAAGTTCCCCTGGAGAAGGGAATGGCTTTACCCACTCCAGTATTCCTCCCTGGAGAATTCCATGGACAGAGGATCCTGGTGTGCTACAGTCGATGGGGTCTTAAGGAGTTTATTGCTATAAAACTCCTCACTAAAGCCTCCCAGGTTGGGGCACAGCTCTGAGAGCAGGAATGTGCTCTGTCCCCTTTGCCTGGCAATGTAATAAAGCTATTCTTTTATGCTTCACCCAAAATTGTGTCTCTGAGATTCAATTTGGCACTGGTGAACAGAGGTCGAGCTTTCAGCATCAATGATGTCTAAATCCAATAAGTTAAACTTCAATGCAGTCTGATTGTTGAAATTTGGAGGAAAAAATATGCATGGTTTACAGTTCTGGAGACTCCTGGGCTACCTTCTTCCTGCACATTGTTTGAAGCTGTGGGTCAGTGGATAGTACAGCAGAAATGTGCTCAGATGACACGCCTCACCTTTACAGTCAGGGATGGCTCACAGTGAAATGCTGGGAAAGTGGCTTCCAGTAAAGGGAAAGGATATTTGGTTCCTCTTGTTGTTTGTGGTAGTTGTATGTTTTATGCAGTTCCTGTGAACAGTGGGTCAGTGAGTCCTGAACCGCTGCCCAGAAGGAAAGGAGACTGACTCCTGGAGCTCTGGTCATGAACCTTTCCCATTACGCAGTCCGTAACTTTGCGTTACCTGTGTTACTGTTTCGAGACGCCTCACTTAATGCGCGCTGCTTATTCACTCGCACTGAACTCCTAACCAGCAGCAGCACAGCTGATGACTGAGGGAGGCTTATCTCATTCATGGCCTTTCTCCATAGGGCACATCAAAGCTCTCTTGGGATAGAATCCTAGACTGCACTTCAGCACCAGCCTGGGGGCCATTTTAAATAGTGAAATTATCAACAAAGTCACAATAACGTGAAAAATGTCATAGCAAGTAGGCCATGAGAGGAATACAAGGTTCAGTCGAGCCGTGTCCCACCTCAGCTGGAGACATGCACCTTGGAGACGAAAATCCTTCCTGCTCCACCAGCGACCAGAGAAGCGCCACAGGGACTGACTTGTGTCTCAAAACTAAATTGTAGTTAGCAAATCTATAAACAAGGAACTCATGGGTAATGATGATTGACTGTGTGTATAAGCTGCATGTAAATTCAAAATATGAAAATAGCTAAACATAACTTCCTTTATTTAAGAAGCAAATAATGGGATTACTGTCATCAACTCATGTAAAATAGGAGTCTAAAAAGAACAGTTTCTTATAAATATGGAGTATACAAAATCAAGAAAATATTTATAGTTCACATAAAATAAAATATTTCTGTACCTTCATGGGAACAGTGGAAACTGTGGCAGACTTTATTTTTTGGGGCTCCAAAATCACTGCAGATGGTGACTGCAGCCATGAAATTAAAAGACTCTTTTACTCCTTGGAAGAAAAGCTATGATCAACCTAGACAGCATATTAAAAAGCAGAGACATGACTTTGTCAATGAAAGTCCATCTAGCCAAGGCTATGGTTTTTCCAGTAGTCATGTATGGATGTGAGAGTTGGAGTGTAAAGAAAGCTGAGCACCAAAGAACTGATGCTTTTGAACTGTGGTTGGAGAAGACTCTTGAGAGTCCCTTGGACAGCAAGGAGATCCAACCAGTCCATCCTAAAGGAAATCAGTCCTGAATATTTATTGGAAGGACTGATGTTGAAGTTGAAACTCCAATACTTTGGCCACTTGATATGAAAAGCTGACTCATTTGAAAAGACCCTGAGACCCTGATGCTGGGAAATATTGAAGGTGGGATAAGAAGGGGACGACAGAGAATGAGATGGTTGGATGGCATCACTGACTCAATGGACATGAGTTTGAATAAACTCTGGGAGTTGGTGATGGACAGGGAAGCCTGACATGCTGCAGGCCATGGGGTCACAGAGTCAGACATGACTGAGTGACCGAACTGAACCCTCTTGCTTATTTTCACTGTGGATGAAAGTTTTAGAACCAATAAATATACAGGTATTATGACATGAAACACTACGGTGGCTGCAAAGACTCAGAAACTGGAGGTAACGAAAGGCTTCCTCATAGTGCTGATTGACCTGAATCACCTGGCCACATGCTCACAGCGATCCACAAACCGTTGTAAAGGGCAGAAAGAGGAGTAAAATGAGCCGCTTAGATGATACTGTTGTTCTTAAAGTTTCACAGTGCACACTTAAGAGCCTATCAGGGAACAATTCCAGTGACTGAGTCCGTTGATTGAAGAAGTACAGAGCTGCCAAACACCCACCCCGACTTGAGAACTAATGTTGTAAACTGGCCAAGACAACACTGTTGTAATCTATTTAAGTGGATATCTGTTCTTTTTAATTTTCCCAAACAGTGGATAATTGTGGGAACACAAACACGACACTGAGACTCATCATGACTGACTTGACAAAGAATATAAGCTGCCATCTTAAAAATGAGAGCTGTGATTAAAGCCACCACGATCTAATTGGAGGTTTCAAATTCAGCCTTTATTTTTTTTTTTTTATTATTATTTTTTTTTAATTTATTTATTTATTTTAGTTTTTTATTTTTTAAATTTTAAAATCTTTAATTCTTACATGCATTCCCAAACATGAACCCCCCTCCCACCTCCCTGCAGGATGCAGCATGCTTGGGGCTGGTTCATGGGGATGACCCAGAAAGATGTTATGGGGAGGGAGGTGGGAGGGGGGTTCAAATTCAGCCTTTAACAAGAGTGTTTTCTACTCTCATTTAAGGGATGTATATTCACTGAACAAGACTCCTTTAAGATTTTAAGCATTTTCATGCTATTAGAAGTGCAGAAATAAACTGTTTTTTTTTTGTGGTGTTTAGTAGGAAACAATAATCATATATTGAAATAAATAATAAGTTTAATTCCAATAAGACTAAGGAATTCTACATATTGTTCTGTGAAAAACAGGAGTTAAAATATATTAAATCATACTTCACTCCAGCTTTTAAAAAATTTATTAAAAATAAATGTATTTATTTTAATTGGAGGTTAATTACTTTACAATGTTGTTTTGGTTTTGCCATATTTTTGCCTGTTTTAGGTCTTTGTTGCGGTGTGGGTTTTCTCTAATTGTGGAGAGTAGGGGCTATTATTTAGTGCTGTTCATGGGCTTTGCTGGAGAAGGCAATGGCAGCCCACTCCAGTACTCCTGCCTGGAAAATCACATGGGCGGAGGAGCCTGGCAGGCTGCGGTCCATGGGGTCGCTGAGCGTCGGACACGAGTAAGCCACTTCACTTTCACTTTTCACTTTCATGCATTGGAGAAGGAAATGGCAACCCACTCCAGTGTTCTTGCCTGGAGAATCCCAGGGACGGGGGGCCTGGTGGGCTGCCCTCTATGGGGTCGCACAGAGTCAGACACGACTGAAGCGACTTAGCAGCAGCAGCAGCAGCAGCATGGGCTTTGCACAGGCTCAGTAGTTGTATTGCAAGGGCTTAGTTGCTCCATGGCTTATGGGATCTGCCGGGATCAGGGACTGAATCCATGTCTCCTACATTAATAGGCGGATTCTTTGCCACTGAGCCACAAGGGAAGACCTCACTCAAGCTTTAAATAGATTATTCACAAATATGAGTTTCATATATGTAATGCATGTATTGCATTGTGGTCCAGCAAAGAGGTGCTTTTCCCATCTCCACTGGATAACTTTCTGTTTTTTAATAAACAAAGATAAGAAGCCCTTCTAAAATACATTACTTTAAACCAGTTTTACTGTTCCCAAAAGAGACTGACTGCAAAATGTCTGCAAATATCTCCAGTCTCTTAAGCTCAACCAGTTACAGAATGCTTTTTCTTCTGTAAACATCTAAGTTAACCTTTGGGCTTTCCTGGTGGCTCCGATGGTAAAGAATCCGCCTGCAATGGAGGAGACTCGGATTCAGTCCCTGGGTCGGGAAGATCCCCTGGAGAAGGGAATGGCTACCGTCTCCAGTACTCTTGCCTGGATAATCCCATGGAGAGAGGAGCCTGGCGGGCTACAGTCCACTGGGTCACAAAGAATGGAACATGACTGAGGGATAACGCTAATACTACTACTAAGTTAACTTTTATTTTTGAATAATATGTGTAACATTTTAGTTTGTAAATGTTAGAATCTGGATGAAACTGTATCTCCTAAGATATAGATCTCATTGCTTTAGAGAAAAAATAAAAATAATGTCTTTAGAATGATTCTAAATGCTCAGGCGACAAACTCTGGAGATGCAAGATCGTGTTGTATGCTGTTGAGCGTCACGTCGTAACACAGCTACCGTCCTGTGCAGGGACCGGGTGTGGCCCTGAGAAGTGGTAAAATTAGCTCTGTCCAGTCCAGGCTCTCTGAGCCGCACAGCTGGAGGCTGCCATCAGCTTCTTACGAGCCTCTCGGGCTCCATGTTTTCTCTCCTGACATGTAGGCAATAAACTGCCCCTATATCCTCCTTTGAACTTTCTCCCTTCCAAGAGCCTTCAGGGGCCCCCGCTGTTCTCTTAAACCCAACAAGGTTTTGCCTGCCTCCCAAGCCTTGCTCTGTCCATTTTCTGTCAAGCCTTCTTCTCCACACATAAGATTCTTTGGCTGGTCTCCCCATTTTCATGCTCATTTGGCCTCTTTTCTCAAGTTCTTACCTGAAATACTTTCTATCCCATCATCTCAGTCCACCCCTAACCCTGCCAACTCCACTTCTCCCGTGCTCCCCTCTCCACATTCCCCATCACCTGCTATAATGCCAGTGGTCTTGAGGAGTTTGAAGCGAATATGTATATATGTATATGTTATTATCTAACTTTTCATTTATATCATTCTTGTCCATAAGGAGATGACGAGGATCAGCATCACCATGTTTTACAATTTCTGGTTCACTAAATTGCATTAGCTTTAGAAGTGAATTACAATGGAAACAGTGAAAGACTTAATTTTAGGGGCTCCAAAATCACGGCAGATAGTGACTGCAGCCATGAAATTAAAAGACGCTTGCTCTTTGGAAGAAAAGCTATGATCAACCTAGACAGCATATTAAAAAGCAGAGACATTACTTTGCTGACAAAGGTCAGTCTAGTCAAACCTACGGTTTTTCCAGTAGTCATATGTGGATGACTATATATGATTTTTCCAGTAGTCATATATGGATGACTATATATATATAGTTTATACATATATATACTATGTATGACTATGGATGACTTTCTTTATAGAAAGACAAGAAAGCTGAGTGCCAAAGAATTGATGCTCTTGAACTGTGGTGTTTGGAGAAGACTCTTGAGAGTCCCTTGGATTGCTAGGAGATCCAACAAGTCAACCCTAAAGGAAATCAGTTCTGAATATTCATTTGAAGGACTGATGCTGGAGCTGAAACTCCAACACTTTGGCCACCTGATGGGAAGAACTGACTCATTGGAAAGGACCCTGATGCTGGGAAAGATGGAAGCCAGGAGAAGGGGACAACAAAGGATGAGATGGTTGGATGGCATCACTGACTCGATGGACATGAGTTTGAGCAAGCTCCGGGAGTTGGTGATGGACAGGGAAGCCTGGCGTGCTGCAGTTCATCAAGTCACCAAGAGTTGGACACCACTGAGCAACCGAACTGACTGAACTAATTAATTAATAAGGATAGTCACATTTTTTGCTTCAAATGATAACATATCTGTATAAAGTAACTGACTTGGGACATTGGAATAGAAAATTGAGGGAAACAAAATTATTTATGTAAAAGTTTAGCAAGTGAAAAAATATGGAGGTAGTTGATAAATATTTTTTATAAATTGACATCATGAGTAGTTTAAAGTTTGTCTTAACGGCCTACTATCAGATCCAACTGTAGGTCCATTGGCCCCCCAGCTTCCCCTCCCCCCATGTTGTCAAGCTTCTTTCACTGTGACCCCATCTATCACAGATGAAAACTCAACGTACAAAATCATATGCATCAAAGCATTCCTTTCACTCTGGTCCAAGGCTGGCAGGCTTTCAAAAATCCTTACCAGTGCAAAATCACTCTATATTACATTTATTTGTTTTAGAGCATTAGATGAAAAGAGCTATTGCTGAAAGTTTAGCTAAAAAGTTAAACACACTCAAGACACTTCCCACACTTTTGTGCTCTGGAATGTCATTCCTGTAATTAGATTTGAATTGGATTGTGAATCTCCTAGACCCTCAAGTTTATAAGTAAGCTTTTATTCACCAATAATTTCAGTCTGAGATTTTCCCAATTGAAACAATCATAGGATTCATGTCAATGTATGGCAAATCCAATACAGTATTATAAAGTAAAATAAAGTAAAAATAAAAATTTAAAAATCATAAAACTATTGCTTGTCTTATAAACTCTGAAAATGAAAGTGTGATTTATTCATTCCTCCTCATTTATGAAGAAGCATTCTTGTTTTCCTTAACATTTCTGCATCTCAGGGCTGCCCAGAATATTATATAACCAAAATAACATTGCTTGTTACTCTTCAGATGCAGATATGCTGTACTAACTAAATCTTGTCTCCTAAAATATGTTCATGGCATCCTTAATTGGTACACAATTCTAGCATTAAAGGTGTGTGTTGAGTGCCTTTGTAGTAAACTGTATATATGTGTGTTTTCTAAAAATACAGAAACCTGAAACTTGACTGGGAGCTTTGTTCCTTGGAAAGTTCCTCAGCTCCAGCAACTGGTAAGCATCTTCCTTTTCTTGCCCAAATATGACAGTTAGTGTTAATTTGATGCATATAAATTAAATAGCAAATATGAGACAGCAAAAACAAGAGCCAAAAAGGCCCTGGGCAAGATTCCCAGGCAGAGAGTCGAGAATTCGAGCTCTGATTTGCAGGATCATTATTGCCCAGACCTTGCCTGAAAGCTAAACGCATTTTATTCTGCTTATCCATGAAGGCTCTGCCTCATAACAGGACCAGAGATTTCTAAACTCATTTTCTCTTGCAAAAATATCTGATTTAAAGTTCACATTTTCAAATGGGAAAGCAAAGTAGGAGCTGGCTGGCAGCATCCTGAGTGTACAATGTAACTCAGGAGTACAGGAAAAAAGAGGAAGACAAGCACAGTTTTAAACCCAACTCTTCATTTTTCCTGCAGCAAACAGGTTTTGTGTTTGTTTGTTATTAGTAAAATGAGTCCCAGCCACGGTACACAGATGTTAACGTCTCTAATGTAGCATTAATGATGATCACCATGGGTTTTCCTGTTTTCAGATAATGTATGACACTTTGATGTAAGAAATGACATTTCAATAGTGCCATTAGGACAATTCTTCCATGATGCTGATGGAACTGTTACCTGATTCTTGACTTTAATATAAAGCGTGTTTAACATCAATCTAACACATGTATGGATGTGAGAGTTGGACTGTGAAGAAAGCTGAACACCGAAGAATTGATACTTTTGAGCTGTGGCATTGGAGAAGACTCTTGAGAGTCCCTTGGACTGCAAGGAGATCCAACCAGTCCATTCTAAAGGAGATCAGTCCTGGGTATTCATTGGAAGGACTGATGCTAAAGCTGAAACTCCAATACTTTGGCCACCTCATGCGAAGAGCTGACTCATTGGAAAAGACTCTGATACTGGAAGGGATTGGGGGCAGGAGGAGAAGGGGACAACAGAGGATGAGATGGCTGGATGGCATCACCGATTCGATGGACGTGAGTCTGAGTGAACTCCAGGAGTTGGTGATGGACAGGGAGGCCTGGCGTGCTGCAATTCATGGGGTCGCAAAGAGTCGGACAAGACTGAGTGACTGAACTGAACATATATTTATTATGTGTCCTCACATAATAAGGTTTTCATATTTTGTTGTACCTTAATATATCAGCACGAAATATATTATTATAAATTCCCTTATTACACTGTTCAATAGAGGTAATATTTGGCTTTAACAGATGAGAGACAATTGAAAGCACATTGTGATAGAGGAGAGGGTTTTGTTGGGGCCCACGGGTGTGTGGGGAGAGAGTATAGTGTATGTTTCTGGGGTTAGGCCTCACATGAAAAGCAGCAGTGTACATAAATTGAACACAACAGTGGCTTTGTTTTCCTCCTAACTCTCTGAGTAGGTTCTTTGAGACCACGTCCATCCTTGATACTTGATTCCAACAGATTGACCCCTCATTTTCCAGTGGGTCAGCCTGGGGTCTGGGTGGAGAGGTGGAGGCACTGAGCCCCTCAACTGCCCATTTGTTTCTGTTACCTTCAGACTGTTCTCTCGTCACAGTTAGCAGAGGCTTCACGAGGGAACTGAGTTCACGGAACACTATTCAGAACTCAAGCGTCCACTGGCTAAACTGGAAGCCTCTCATTTATTAAAAAATCATGGAGCACCTCTTAGGTGCTAGGTACTCTGTGTTGGGCCCCGGGTCAACATCAGCTCATACAGCACATAAGACCCTAAGAAATCTAGTCAAATGATTCAGTAATTCTAAAAAAGGGTTCAGAAGTTTTCTTTTTCACAGTTCATGAGACTGAATATTGAAGAATTAGTAGAAAATTTGAATGATTTGGGGAAGGAAGATGAGTACAAGGAGGAACTATTTTTCTGGGGAACCCCCTTATGCATGAGAAAAAGGCCAAACAGGCGATTAAATCCACGCCATGGGCAATACAAATGCTAAGAGTAAAACATTTTTAAATGAACCGTCCCTTAGCTCTGCAGCAGGATGGCTGAGACATTTAACAATGTCCTAATTAGCATCTCTGTGACTAGACAACCCTGGCTTTAGAAATGGAAGGCCGTTGGGCTGCATATTAAATGGTAGAATTCAGATAAACCTTTAGAATTCACAACAGATTAGTCTATATTTTTACTACTCTAACTTTCCGTGATGATTCATTGTAATGTAAAACATGGGAGTCAACTGATATACCTCCTTCAAGCCTCAACTCTCAAAGGAAGCAAAATCTTAAGGACAGAAGTAAAGGTCCTCAATAGAAAACAAACTTATGGTCTACCAGACGGGAGGAGGGAGGAACACATTAGGCATTTGGGATTAACATACACACCCTACTATACATAAAATAGGTAAAATACAAGGACCTAATGTATAGCATAGGGACTTCAACTCAAAAATCTGCAGTAACATGAGAAAAGAATCTGAAAAAGGATAGGTATGTGTATATGTAAACTGAATCACTTTTCTGTTCACCTGAAACAACGCAACATTGTAAATCAGCTATGTAAACTGTTAGCCACTCAGTCGTGTCTGACTCTTTGTGACCCCATGGGTTGTAGAATTCTCCAGCAAGAATACTGGAGTGGGTTGCCACGCCTTTCTCCAGGGTATCTTCCCAACCCAGGGATTGAAACTGGGTCTCCTGCATTGCAGGCAGATTCTTTACCATTTGAACCACCAGGGAAGCCCACTCCAATATAAAACACAATTTTAAAAAAAATTGCAAAAAAGAACGTCCTCATCAGCATTTCAATGGGTTTAGAAATGGAAGATCATCCAAGCCGTACATGAGAATTATCCAGTGAGTGTTTAAAAACATTCACATTTAGGCTTCATCCAAAGATGAAGACAGCCTAGACTCCTTGAGGGTGGGGCCTGGGTACTGAAATCTTACAGAATTTTCTATGTAAGCACAGAGAGGGCTGAGACCCAGGGCTCTAGGTCAGCCCTCACTCACCTCCAAGCCTGGAAAGCCCAGGTGCACAAGGTTAAGTGAGGCGCTTTCGATCACACTGTTGAGCAGGGGCAGAGCTGAGCGTCACATCCATTTCTGGACACTGTGATGCAAGCTATCTGAACACAGGGCTTCAAACACCTGCTTTTGTCCACAGTGACTTTTGAGGGACTTTCGGGTGGTCTGCCAGCAGTCATTCTATTACACATTCAAAACGTCTGACATCACGTAAAATGTCGAGACGTCAAAAGCTCACCTTGGTGGGAATGGGGAAAGCCAGAGTCCCAGGAGTCCAGCCTGCCCTACCCCACCTCCTGCAGAGTATCTTTCTTCTCATCAGTTTAATATACAGGTTTTCCCTGTAAGGTTTCATGTCAAGAAAAAAAAAGCTAAGAGGGACCATAAAAAACACCAAAGTCTTCACTGTACCCTCAAGGAGTATGTTGAGTTATTGTTTAGAAAATGTGCAAATTATGGCTGGTATCCTTGAAAGAGTATTTATGTATGAGAGAGGGATAGACATTAAAGACACTATATGTGCCTGTATAACCTAATCACTTTGCTGAACACCAGGAACTAACAGAGCATTGTAAATCAACTATATGTAAATAAAAAAAAAAAACCCAAACCCAGTGTTTTGTGTTTTGTGAAGTGTGTGTTCAATACTTGTCAACTTCATTCCCTTGTCTGTGCATGTAGTTGATGAGTTGTAGCACGGGAAAGCTTCTATGAAATGGTGACATAGGCTGATAGCTAAAGAACTTAGCATTTAAAACATTTAAGAGTGGCCTTTTTTTGATAACTATTGTTTTTGTGTCGTATCTTTAGAAAATACAAGCTTAAGGAGACCCATGCTTTTACGCTACTTTGGTTCATCACAATGTTTCTGAATTACAAAAAGCTAAAATAATTATTTTGAGGTCATTACTATCTGAGACACTATCCAAGAGCCGGATCTTAATTCCTTCCACATAAACCCATACCATTCTCCAAGTAACCCAACCAAGCTAACGTGGATTAAATCACCTATAATATACATTGGCTTCTTTTTATTAGAGGCACTAATTTCCTACTTGTACTTATAACAGATTAGAGTGAGCCTACAATTTGGAAACATTCAAAGCAATTAACAATGATTTAAAAGGCAAAAGGACAAAATTACCTGGCATGAAATACATCAAAGTAATCTACTTGTTCAATTTTTTATTTAATCAATGGCCTCCATTTGACTTTTTGTATTAACTTTAAAGAAGTGTAAACCAAAGAGTTCAGAAGGCCCTTGGCTGGTTTATTCATGTTCTGTCATCGTGTTTATGTTTCCAGGGTAAATTTAAATTTCACAATTACTCAGACTACACAATGATAAGTATAGACCGGGGGCTTCCTTTAGGAGGGATGCTTGTGAGTGATCCTGCTCAGGGCAAAATAAATGGATGAAAAAATCATGGAACAACTGCCTATGAAAATAACCTAAACTAATGCTTGGATCTGCTTTAGTCTGCAACTTGCTGCCAAATTTCCATGATGCTACCAACTTCACTGCCTTTGAAGAACTCTGCCAAGAGGCTTCTCCTATCTGTAAGAAGAAAACAAAGGGAGACCTTTTCCATGAGCTCAGAACAAATCTCAAGTTAACAGGATCCAGATAACAAGGCTGCAACAGCTGACCAGACTGGGAAAGTGTGTGAGACGATGGGATTGTGTGTGTGTGTGTGCACACACACCCACAGCGTTGTGGCCCCGGATTCCCCCAGGTTCAATGCCATGGTTTGCTCTTCCTTCCAAGCACTGTGCTCATTAAACAGATGTCAGACACAACCTCATCACTGGTTTGAAACCAGCCATTCACACCAGCCTACTATTCTAAGTGTGTCTGGGAGAAGGATTACATTTCTAGAAAGGCGCTTTTTATCACCTTGTCATGCTTTCAAGTTAACCCCCTGCCACTCTTTAATACAGATGAATATTTTCTATAACGGATGAGATAGATTAACAAAAAAGGTTATTCTTACTTTATCAGAAATGAGAGTTTCCTCCACAGATACACACACACACACACACACACACACACACACACATGCACACACACAGTCTTGGAAAAATCTTCTGAGAATACAATTATACCCTAATTCCTTGTTCACAAAAGTATAACTGAATTAATAACACTTCTTTAAGTGGATACACTTTCATAGGAAGAAAATTTTGGTTTAAAGTCAGTTGGCTGCAAGTCAGGGTGAAATCCACTTAGGAAAATGTTAACTGATCAAGGTTTTCATACAAATGTATGTGTCTCTACTGGATAAAAAGTGTGTCAGAAGTTATAATGAAAGCTCATTACTGGGCTGGAAGACCTGTGGAGCAGGTTTCACTCACCTGGTCAGCCCTAAAATCTATTTGCTCTCAGGACTATGCCTGGAACACAGAATCCCTCAACACATAGTCACTGAGTGGATGGATGGCAGGATCTTGGGGATGAGCCCCTTGCAGAGTGGTCAGGAAGCAGTCATCCATTTGAGAGTACATTCCTGGGTCTCCAGAAGAAACAGAAGATAGGGTGAGAAGACAAGCCTGCTTCTGGAATTTACAATCTAGATGTAGCATATGAATTTATGACTTTTGATTTAAAACAATAAAATTGGCTTATTTAAAGGAAAATAAAAAGCCTCAGTTAAAGAACAGTTTTGGGGACAATTTTTTTTTTTTAACTTTACAATACTGTATTGGTTTTGCCATACATTGACATGAATCCACCACAGGTGTACATGAGTTCCTAACCCTGAACCCCCCTCCCATCACCCTCCCCATATCATCTCTCTGGGTCATCCCAGTGCACCAGCCCCAAGCATCCAGTATCCTGTATCGAACCTAGACTAGCGATTCGTTTCTTACATGATAGTATACATGTTTCAATGCCATTCTCCCAGGGACAATTTTTTAAATCAGGAAATAAAGATCTTGACCCTAAAAAAAAAAAAAAAAAAAAGAACAGTTTTGGCAGGTGGATTAAAAGGGAATGAATCGTAGAGACAGATCTTCAACTGTTTTGCTAATAGAAAATTCCTGAGAAGGAAGGAGTTACTATTAAGTGGAAAAGAAAATTTCAAAGAAGATGAAATCTGATAATTTGGCTTAGAGTCTCACCATGTCTAACTCCAGTTCAAGCTGGTAAATAATTTACAAAATGGACTTAGGTTTAGAACTCAGCATTGCTGTAAGAGGCCAATACATTTCTGTCAAATTTCCAACTTTATTTAGAGGATTTCACATCGCTGTAGAAATAAGTTCTTTCTAAAATTTTGCAGTTGCAAGACAGATTCTAGAATAAAGGGCTCTAGAAGGAGAAGTTCTGTGTACATTACAAGAAGTATGCAGTGCAAGATCTTAGATCGAATCTAGCATTGTGTCCAGTAACATGTCTTTCCAATGATGTACGTGTATTTGTGTCTGTGTTGGCTTTCTGTGTATTTGTATACATGCACATGTGTGTTTTCTTGGAAAGTATCCGTTGAAGTCAAACTTTCAAGTTGAGTCCTTCATGTAACACAATAATGGCCTTTATTCAGAAATACTTTCTTAATCTCACTGAATCCTTCTTCTTTGCCTGCATTTCACCACCCACCCTTCTAACTTACTTCAACTTGGCAAACTTACAACAGTCATTTTCTTCTCAAGGACAAATTGTTCTTAAGTAACGACTTCGGTTGTCAGGCACAAACACTATCTGTTCATATCTCGCCCCAGTTATACAAGCCAAACTACTTAATTTCAGAGATATGGCCCACATTTTATTTGGTGAAATATTAACTACGTTTCCACCCAGTTCCTTGGATCTCTCTTTTAATTTAATGGATTAGGATAGAATATGAAGTTCTAAAAGTACATTTCTCTGAACTCTTCAGGAATGAGGTCAGCTTTGTCATGTATTAAGAACTAAGCTTTGCCCTTTGTTCTAGGTACATCATCCTCAACCACAGAAGCTATTTGCTCGCAGGGATGTTCTGTAGGAAATGGGAGTGGATTAGCATCAAAGCATAAAGGTGAGCACAGGTGTATATTTTCATGTTTACTGACAGGATGCATGTTTTAGAGGAGGACATGGGTTTCTATTTGAGAAGGCCCAGGGTTTAAATTAAGGAAGAATAATTTTTGGCTAAAGAGGATATCAGAGGAACAAGGAGTTGAAAATTTGAATCATGGGGAGAGTCCTTCTTTTACTCCAAGTTCAAACCCTTCCTTTGCGTGTAAAAATACTCAGGTTCTCAACACTGGTTTTCACGATGTGGGGAGCAGCATGTTTGACGAACTGGAAACCAGGCTCAAAGTTTGCAGAAAAACAATCTACATTCTCAGAGCTAAGAGGCAGCAACAGAAAAGGCTACAAAAGATTGTTTGAAGGTCTTGGAATTGGATATCTAATCTAATCTGCAATAGGGAACTTGATTTCACACGACCTTTTGTAGAGTGCAAAAAGTTACATTTGGACGATCAATCCTGATGACATCATCATAGGTGGAAAGAGTTAATATTTGAGTTTTCCCTCCTACGATATGGGCTTCTTCCAAGCTCTGAAAACATATTCTGAGAATTCAAGACGGATCATGCCAGTCTGGGATCATTCGACTGCCCCAGCCCTGGAAACCCACTCTCCCTTCATGGCTTCTGAAGGACACACAGCTCCGGACCAACCGCCTGCAAGGTGTGGCCAGCCTGGCTGCAGGCATGAGCGTCCTGGCCATCCCTGCCAGCAGGTGGTGCCGGGCACGCAGCTGGCTCAGCCCCAGGACAGGCAGGACCCAGTGCCACCTCGGCTCCTGCAACTAACGGGAGACCAGACACAGCATCTTGCCATCCTGGGCGTGTTTCTTTCATGCACCTCACAGGTTGGCAATAATCAGTTAGGATTTTCTGCCCGATTTTTGACTAAATATTTTAGTTCTCTTTCTTGTGAAGCCATAGCCCCATCAACTGCACTCAGTGACGCCAATGGTGCTCTGAGTCCAGACAAGTGAACCATGGAATTCTGGGTGACAGATTATCTTTTTAATCAGTTTGTTTACTACTGGCTGCTAGTGGCCTTTCTATTGAATACAGATGACTATCAAAACAGACTCTGAAAAAAAAACAATAAGGGAAAAAATTTTATAGGGCCCTTGAGGGCATAATTTTTAGTTTTGCTTAGCTATTCTTGATTTTTAGTGGTCTGACTTACCAGGAGAGTTGTTTAAAAAATAAATATTCAAAAGAAATATCTGTGTTACTCTTATACTAATTGTGCTCCTGAAAGAACAAAAGCAAATTTCTTACACCTCCTTTAAAAAGAGCGAAGTTTTGAATAAAAAGATTGGCAATTTTGACTAAAAAACAATCTGAGAAAGTCTTTTTTTTTGGGGGGGAAAAAAAAAAAGAAAGAAAAGTTCTTATTTTCCCCTCATGATTAAATATGGCATTAAATTGGTAATCATTTTTCAAAGCAAATTTAGTTTATTGGGGAGAGGGCAGGGTAAAGCAAACATTACCCTTGTTCCCCAGGATAATTTTGGTGAGAGTACCAGCTAGACTTATTCCAATTATGATTTATGAAAAAATGGCAAGAATGGTTTATTAATCACTACAGATGTGTCTATTGATAATCCATTGGACAAATGTGCCAAAATTGGGTGCTGATAAGTGAAAATGAATACAACATAAAACTTTTAAAGCTATGCTACTTTTGTTAAATTTCTTCTGTTCATTTTGTAATACTGACACCATAAAATGCTCATGGCATTAACAACTCAGGAAAATCTCACATTGCCAAATGTTGATGCTTCATAATCAATTTCAAAGAAAAGGGGGAGATATAAAAGACCTGGCTATTTACAGCTGTCCTTGCCCATCACGACGTCCGGAGTCTCTGCTCCAATGTGGGGACCTGGGTGTCCTGGTTGGAAATATTTGCCACATGTAATCCTATTCTGCATTGTTGGACTCCAGACCGTGAAAAACAAGTATCACTGTATCTCCAAGAGAAGAAACAATACTTCTACCCTTCACATGTTCTCAGAGAGCACACAGCAAATGATTTGTGTAATGTTGTAGAGAATTAATATTATATGCCAGCGAGGCTTTAACTTTCTGACTTGGAGCACACTTTAGAGAGAGCCAAAACCTGTGTCTGAATTTTAACTGTACTGTGTTAAAAATACAAGTGCTCCTTTCTGCTTTTTCTGAGTCAATATAGGTAAATACGGGTACTGTCAATTGAGAAGCAGTTTTGATCCAATAGCAATGCTAATGAGCAAAGAGAGAAAAGAATAGTAAAATGGAAAAGTGGTGAGGGGTGGTGATTAAATGAGGCTGTGTATGTGCATTTAAAACTGTTTAAGGCCGCTTAAAACTTCCATTGATCCACACATCTGCTATCATCTCCTCCTACGGAATTTCAAGAACATAATGCTGGTAACACTGATTATTAAAGTAACTGTGTATAAAATCTTCATCTTTCTTGATAAAACAGACTCAGGTCTTTTCTGAATTTGTTTAAAGAAAACTAAAAGGAACTGTTAGCATGGGTTTATTTGTATAACAAAAAATTTAGCTACATTGGTATGGCTTTAGAAGTTTTTATATTGTATTCATTTTCACTTTCCCTTCAAATCCAATATGCGAAGTAGCTTAAATACTGAAATGCAGACAATAACTCAAGAGAATATTTTTCATAAATATAAAAACATTACTTGGGATAACTGGGAATCTTATAAAGAGAGTATACTATTAATCTCCACTTGCTCTTTTCTCCTAAGACATACCTTGAGAGGAAAAATTGGTATTAAAAATCCATTAAGAGGAAAGAAAAGATTATCCATTCCACTTGAGAAAGGAAGCCAAAACCTAATAAAACCCTGCTTATATGGTGATCAGAGAACCAGCTTTCTGCTCACGCCTCACAGGGAGGCAGCCAGCAAATTCAGAACAAGTTATTCCCATGATTCTAGACTGTGAAGTATGGTAACGACAGGTCAGTTGTATTTGCAAGCCAGCTGGTTTTAGAAAGGTCTTGGCTGTTTGTGAAGTCAACCCACTTGTTTTTTTTTTTTTTTAATATCGTAAGAATGACCCCAGGAACAGTAACAATTTTCCTTCAAATTTGTGGTATTGGCAATCAAAGTTCAGTCCAGCAATTATTTTAAAATTAAGGACCTGACTGTCATGAAATCTGACCCTGATATAGTGGGGAAAGTTGATAATTGCTTTTTTAACTGATGTGGTACTGCGGTAATTGATTTTTTGGTGTTCTGGGAAAACCCCAGATGTTGGTACCTCTTCATAACTTCGTGTAATTGGACCCTTAGGACTTTCAGGAAGCTTTTAGAAAAAATGGTTGTTTATAGTCTTACCATATGTAAATTGTAAAGAAGCCAATGTTCTAGTTAAAGGATTAAGTATAAGACAAAATGAACTACAAACTATTTTCATGTAACTTATCATATAGCTTTCCAAGTAGACCTTTCCTCTGAGGCTTCAATGATAAATCTCATTATTTAATATTTGACAAAGAAATGTGGCTATTACAGATAGAATGATGAAGGCGTGCCACGGAGCTTCTTTATAAGATAAATCTCATTGTTTTGCTTCTTGAAGTACAGACAGATAAGACAGTGTTTCTGGATGAGGTGAAATTGTATCCATTAGGATTTTATACTAAGACTGAGAAAGTCTTTAATACTTTCATTTAGGTTTCATTAGAGACACTTCCCTGACCTTGGACATCCTAATCAGTACAGAGTAGGTTCATGCCCTGTTAAATACTCAAGAAGTCTCATGTCTCAGCTACATCTACCAGGCCAAACCCCACCCTATTACTATGAAATATGGGATGTAATAAATATTATTTGATGATGATGACAACTTTAGATGCTCCAAACTTTCCCGCCCAACTTAGCGTCCAAAGAGCAAATTAAAAACTGCCTGACCTCAGATTTGCAATATGAAACAACGCCTATTTAATATTCAAAGCTCAGGAGAAACAGCATATCAAATGCAGAATATTTATTTGTTTTAAAAATTTACCTGTTTGTTTTCTGAACATCATTATTAATTGGGATCCATGAGGACCTAAGAACAAGGCCCTGACAGCTCATTCATGCATGTCCTGCAGTTAATGCCAAGGTTCAAGGGCTATTGTGGATGTTCGTTATCTGGGAACTCAGTTAAAATGATCACTGGTGGGAAATTCAAAGCACATAACCCAGGGATATGAAGAGTCGTAAAACTCTGCCTGGCGGAGGCCACTAGGCCACCAGCCTCCAAGTCTGGACACTGGGCTTGGTGACAGCTTGCACAGCCTCTGCATAAACCTGGCTGGTTTCATGTTCACTTGGAGAAAATGAGAGGAGGGAATCTTCCTCCTTTGTATATTGTAAATGAGACAAGTGTATTTCAGATACTTTAAGATTTCCACATGCCAGTAGTTCTAGAATTGATGCATACTTAGCAGCAGGATCAGGCACTGCCAATCAACAAGTCCAGACTGACTTCTTTTTCTCCTTGCTTTGCCAATTAAATTTAATAGACATTTACTAATGAATAAACAAATGTGCTTGGTGTTTTAGAAGGACTAAACTCAAAGTCATACAAAATATCTAAAGCCTTTTGATTTTTTTCCACTTTCTACAAATGGATACAAAAATGTTCCAGGTCAGTACATTTCTATTGAAGTTACAATGGCTAGTGAGCTATTAAATAAGAAATGTCTTGCTTCGCTTGTATTTCAGTTATGTTTTCCAGCCCAAACTCTGCTCTTCTGGGAACTACAGTGAAATATTATTTGATGGGTGCTACCCAGGTGGCACTACTGGTAAAGCACCTGCTTGCCAATGCAGGAAACATACGGGACAGGGGCTTGATCCCTGGATCAGGAAGATCTCTAGGAGGAAGGCATGGCAATTCACTCTAGTATTCTTGCCTGGAGAATCCCATGGACAGAGGAGCCTCATGGGCTACCGTCCATAGGGTCACAAAGAGTTGGACATGACTAAAGTGATGTAACATGCATGCATGCACTATTTGATGAAGATGGTGACTTTAAAAGGTGTATCATATGTTCCCCATCCTGAACCTCCAATTAAAATAAATAAATTTATATTTAAAATAAAGAAATAAATAAAATGAACAATAAAAATAAATAAAAGGTATATCATAACATGGATGGGAAAGTTGCTAATCTCATCTATGCTGATTACATTCTTTTATTCCTTTTAATGGATCATCAAGTGATTTGTTAACAAGGAAATACTTCATTTGATAATTGACTTAAAATATTTGTGGATTGCAAAGAGGGAGAGGGTGGGATGATTTGGGAGAATGGCATTGAAACATGTATAATATCATATACGAAATGAATCACCAGTCTAGGTTCGATGCAGGATACAGGATGTTTGGGGCTGGTGCACTGGGATGACCCAGAAGGATGGTATGGAGAGGGAGGTGGGAGAGGGGTTCAGGAGTGGGAACTCATGTACACCCGTGGCGGATTCATGTTGATGTATGGCAAAACCAATACAGTATTGTAAAGTAAAAAATAAAATAAAATTAGAAAAAAAATAATTGTGGATGGTATTAATTCAATGGTTTTTTGAGGAATTACAAGCAGGCATATAGAGATACTTCTTTCTGCTATTATTGTTGTGATATTTGTGACACCAGAGTCTATAAAGACAGTTCATAACCTCTTTCTTCTTTGAACAGCAGTGGTCTTGTAATCACAGCTATGATATCTTCTCAGGTAAAATACTGTGATTTCACAAAATACACAAGGCCTTTGGACACTGCCTGTTTCTGCTACTGCAGTGAATTTGGGCCAGATCCATGGCTTTCCTGAATCTCTGTTTTCACGTGTTTAAATGAGGTTCAAATGTACTTATTTCCAGGGCTATTGCAAGAGTTAAAGAAGATTTAGTTCAATTCAGTTCAGTTGCTCAGTCATGTCTGACTCTTTGTGACCCTGTGGTCTACAGCACAGCAGGCCTCCCTGTCCATCACTAACTCCCAGAGCTTGCTCAGACTCATGTCTATCGAGTTGGTGATGCCATCCAACCATCTCATCCTCTGTTGTCCCCTTTTCCTCCTGCCTTCAATCTTTCCCAGCATCAGGGTCTTTTCTAGTGAGTCAGTTCTTTGCATCAGGTGGCCAAAGTATTGGAGTTTCAGCTTCAGCATCAGTTCTTCCAAAGAATATTCAGGACTGATTTCCTTTTGAATGGACTGGTTGGATCTCCTTGCAGTCGAAGGGACTCTCAAGAGTCTTCTCCAACACTACAGTTCAAAAGCATCAATTCTTCAGCGCTCAGCTTTCTTTATAGTCCAACTGTCACATCCATATATGACTACTGGAAAAACCAAAGCTTTGACTAGATGGACCTTTGCTGGCAAAGTAATGTCTCTGCTTTTTATTTATTTATTTTCTTTTTAAAAATATATAAATTTATTTATTTTAATTGGAGGCCAATTACTTTGTGCTGCCTAGGTTGGTCATAACTTTTCTTCCAAGAAGCAAGCGTCTTTTAATTTCATGACTGCAGTCACCATCTGCAGTGATTTGGGAGCCCCCCATAATATAGTCTCTCACTGTTTCCATTGTTTTCCCACCTATTTGCCATGAAATGATGAGACCGGATGCCATGATCTTAGTTTTCTGAATGTTGAGCTTTAAGCCAACTTTTTCACTCTTTTCTTTCACTTTCATCAAGAGGCTCTTTAATTCTTTTTCGCTTTCTACACTAAGTGTGGTATCACCTGTGGATCTGAGGTTATTGATATTTCTCCCAGCAATCTTGATTCCAGATTGCACTTTATCCATCCCAGCATTTTGCATGATGTACTCTGCATATAAGTTAAGTAAGCAGAGGGACAATATACAGCCTTGACATACTCCTTTCCCAATTTGGAACCATTCTGTTATTCCATGACCAGTTCTAACTGTTGCTTCTTGACTCGCATACAGATTTCTTAGGAGGCAGGTCAGGTGGTCTGGTATTCCCATCTTTTTAAGAATTCTCCAGTTTGTTGTGATCCACACAGTCAAAGGCTTTGGTGTAGTCAATAAAGCAGAAGAAGATGTTTTTCTGGAACTCTCTCATTTTTTTGATGATCCAGCAGATGTTGACAATTTGATCTCTGGTTCCTCTATCTTTTGTAAATCCAGCTTGAACATCTGGAAGTTCACGGTTCATGTACTGTCGAATGAAAACTGATCTTTTCCAGTCCAGTCCAGTACATAAAGGAGATTATGTTAAATTTTTGAGTGGTCAATGTACATGAGTTTCCTTTCTCCCTGTCATATCTTAAGGCTAGGTCATCGAATTGCAGAATAAAGAAAACTCCTCCTTTAAATTTTTAGAGAAATAAAATTTCTATAAACTTTTCAATTTCCCTTCAAATGATAAAATGACTAAAGAATCATCTTGAATACTAATATTTTATAATAATGAGTTGTTTTTTCTTGTATACTCAAAGGATATCATCTGATATGAAGTCTCCCCTAATGCAGCTAATCATTTCACAAGATACTGACAATATGAGAAAATGGAAGATTTGTTAAAAAACTAAGTGCACAAAGGAAACAACATAAGCAAATAAGATGAGCATCAAATTCTGTTCTCATGGCTTTGAAATCCTCAGTTGCTGCTTTTCTCCAGCAGTGATGGGGAGAGCAGGCTGACCTGTGACCTACCTCTTCATAGTCACCAGAGAGAAACAAGGCCAGTGCATTCTCTCCATGGATGTAGTTCTCAGAGATCCTGAAATGCCTTTCCTTTTTTTTTTTTTTTAATTTATGGAAGTTAAGTTGATTACAAGATTGTGTCAGTTGCTTCTGAACAGCACAGTGAATCAGTTATACATACATGTAGTCTTTGCTAGATTCGATTCCCATTTAGGTCATTATAGAGCTTTGAGTAGACTTGCCTGAGCTATACGGTAGGTCCTTATTAGTTATCTATTTTATGTATAGTAGTCTGTAGATGTCAATCCCAAACTCCCAGTTTATCTCTCCCCACCTTTCTTCCAGTAACCACAAGTTTGCTTTCTACATCTATGACTCTATTTTTGTTTTGTAAATAAGCTTATTTGTATAATTCTTTTTTATATAGATTCCATATATGAGTGAAATAAAAATTAGAATGAGGTATCACCTCACACTGGTCAGAATAGCCATCATCAAAAACCTATAAACAATAAAGCCTGAAGAGTGTGTAGGGAAAAGGGAGCTTTCCTACACTGTTGGTGGGACTGTAAATTGGTGCAGCCCTATGGTGAACAGTATGGAAGTTCCTAAAAAAATAAAAATAGAACTGCCATATGATCCAGCAACACCCAGTTCTCAGAAATCCTGAAATGCCTTCTCTTTCTTTTTCTTAATATTTGCTGGAGTATAGTTAATTTACACTGCTACATATATCTGGAGAAAAACCATTGATAAGATACATGCATAACAGTGTTCACTGCAGCACTGTTTACAATAGCCACGACAGGGAAGCAGCCTAAATGTCCATCAACAGATGAATGGATAAAGAAGATGTGGTACGTATATACAATGGAATATTACTCAGCCACGAAAAAGACAAAATAATGCCATTTGCAGAAATATGGATGGACTAGAGATTGCTATATTGAGTACAGTAAGTCAGAGAGAAAAAGATAAACATCATATGATGTCATTTAAATGTGGAATCTGAAATGCCTTTTCTTAAGCACTTGGGGGAAAAGTTAGTGACACAGCTGGTCATGACCTATGTGATACATCACTTTGATAAAGTCCCAAATGCTTAATCGTGGAAAATTTCAGTTTTAGTCGAGGTGCTGCTTCCCAGGATTGATGGCTATAGTGGCAACTGAGTCAATGGCAAAATGATTTACTGCGAGAATCCCATGGACAGAGGAGCCTGGTGGGCTATAGTCCATAGGGTCTCAAAAAGTTGGACATGATTGAAATGACTTCGTGTTCAACTTTTTGTGACCCTATGGACTAACAGCCTGCCAGGCTCCTCTGCCAATGGAATTCTCCCAGTAAATCACCACAGATGGTGGTTGCAGCCCTGAAATGAAAAGACACTTGATCCTTGGAAGAAAAGTTATGACCAACCTAGACAGCATGTTAAAAACCAGAAACATTACTTTGCTGACAAAGGTCCATCTAGTCAAAGCTATGGTTTTTCCAGTAGTCATATATGGATGTGAGAGTTGGACTGTAAAGAGAGCTGAGTGCTGAAGAATTGATGCTTTTGAACTGTAGTGTTGGAGAAGACTCTTGAGAGTCCCTTGGACTGCAAGAAGATCAAACTAGTCAATCCTAAAGGAAATCAGTCCTGAATATTCATTGGAAGGACTGATGCTGAAGCTGAAACTCCAATACTTTGGTCACCTGATACGAAGAACTGACTCACTGGAAAAGACCCTGATGCTGGAAAGGATTGAAGGCAGGAGGAGAAGGGGAAGGCAGAGAATGAGACGGTTGGATGGCATCACTGACTCGATAGGCATGAGTTTGAGCAAGCTCTGGGAGTTGGTGATGGACAAGGAAGCCTGGCATGCTACAGTCCATGGGGCTGCAAAGAGTCAGACACGACTGAGCAACTGAACTGAACTGAAGTGACTTAGCACAGCACAGCACAGAAGCGCTACAACAGCCAGGACCCTGCCAATATAGTTTTCTGCTGAATGTCCTAGAATAGGTTCTGGAATATGGCCAGGCACATAGTAGATGTCTTATCCCTATGTATTAGGTGATTTGTAGAAAAAAAATAGAAGTGAATGATTTAAAAAAATTGACATGACTATTTCATACTCTGGTGTGTGAAATTATAGAAACAAAAAAGATGTGATACATTTCAGGATATGTTGACCCCAAGATAACCTTACCAAATCCCATGAACATAGCTAACTACGGTGTAAAAATATTAAAATTTTTGTGACCTTTAATATATTTAATGCAATAAAAGAAACAAAGTACTGTAAAATAAGGTTTAAAATTTTTAGAAACCAATAATAGTAATTTGTGTTCATTGAACATTTATTAGAACCATACCATGATCTAAGTGGTTTATATAACATATATAAACTCATTAAGTAAGATCCCTGTATTGATGTGTGCATCAGGCATTGCAGGGCAGTGGCTGAAGATAGACTTCCAGGGTAGACAGCCTGGGTCTCAGTCCAGACCCCGGCACTAGGCTGCCTCTGGGCAAATTGTTTTACTCCCAGTTTCTCAGTTTCCTTATCTGTGAAAAGAAAATCATAGAGCCCATCTCATACAGTTGTTGTGATTATATGCATGGTTGATCCCAGATCAATACAGGGCATGTGCCATCTATCTGCCCTCTCTCTCTGCCTCTCTTTCCCCATCTGTCTGTTTTTGCACAGAACACGCCTGGTGTAAAGAAGGAGCTACCAAAGGGTGAGCAATCACTGTGTATTATTATTTTCATCCCCATTTTGCAGAGGAGGAAACTGAGGCACTGAGAAGTAACTTGCTCAGGACCCCATGGTTGGTAGGTACTGAAGGCTGGAAATAGCTAGTTTAACACTACAGCTTATGCCGTTAACCTTGATGCCAAAACATCTCCCCAAATGAATGTACTGAAAATGCAGCTAATTCACGCTTTGTAAAAAACTGATCCCAGAATTTATTCAATGATTTTCCAATGATACTTTGATACTCCTTGACTAGCATACCATTTTGAAGATTTCTGATAAATAAGTACAGGTGTTTCTGAAGGTTATTAATAAAAATATGCTGTTATTAACAGTTGCCTGATTATGAGCCAACACACAAGAAAATGACTGCTATTTTTTTTTTTGTAATTTTGAATTCAAAATTGGTAGTAACTAAAAATAAACCTCATCTCGGTGAGACCTGCTTTACATTATTTGACACTAAAAATCTCTTAGTGTTCATTCCCATCTGAGGTGACAAGTCCCCACAGGAGCTGTAGCTGAGGTTGTTTTCAGGCAGATTCTGTATGGCTCACGGAGGGACAGGTTATATTTCAGTGACTGTGTAAGAGGCTGGAACTTCTGAAAACAGCTGAGCCAAACTTTTAATGAAAAAATAATAATCATGTGGGACAGTAATACATATCACTAAGAAGGCAGATTGTGCTTAAGGGTGAAGGAGGGATTTCCTTTGTGGTCCTAGAGGTTAAGAACCTGCCTCCCAACGCAGTGGACATGAGTGCAATCCCGCACGCTGCAACTAAGCCCTGATGCAGCCAGAATAACTAAACATTATTCATATTATTATTTTAAATAAGAGTGAAAGAGAAGACTCTGTATTTGTTTAAACATCCACATATCTCTTGCGTCATACTCACGGTATGATCGTGGAAAAGACAAAATATATCGATGATCAAATTTCCAAATCTCACCTCAGAGTAGTTTGTAAGTTTAAACTGCCTGTGAAACCTGGCTGAGTGTGTCAAATGTATTACTTATAAAGACTGAAGCTTCAAAAAGGTCTTTTTCCATTAAAAGCAACAAGGATTACCCCTCCTAAAATTAGCTAAATAGGCGTCTACACAGTAATGCAGGCCAAGGCTGAAGTGATGACCTCTACGGCTGATTTAAATGGCCATCTTAGTGCTACACACTACCTCAACTGCTGGCGTTTCACGGCACATTTGAACCCCTACCGAAGCACAGTGAACATTCAAAGAAAAATGACTGTAAAGAAACCTGTATTTCTACTTGGAAAACTCAACTGTACTTTCGCAGCTTCAAATCTGTATTCAAAATTTCCCCAAATAATTTGAAAAGTTAGAGGAAGTTAGTATATGGAAAGCAGAACCTCTTTGCAACTGAGGTTATGATTCCTTTAACTCAATTATCTGTCAATCTCTTTAATTTTTTTCACCTGTAAAATATATTTTTGAGTGTCTTCCGGACGCCTACCTGCCAGCTGCAGAACTGAGGTGTCAAGAATGACTCCACATCTCAAATCTTACAATCATAAAACTCTTGACAAATATTTGGCTCTGTAGGGAGACTCCCATGGACAGAGGAGCCTGGTAGGCTGCAGTCCATGGGGTCGCTAAGAGTCAGACACGACTGAGCGACTTCCCTTTCACTTTTCACTTTCATGCATTAGAGATGGAAATGGCAACCCACTCCAGTGTTCTTGCCTGGAGAATCCCAGGGACAGGGGAGCCTGGTGGGCTGCCATCTATGGGGTCACATAGAGTCAGACACGACTGAAGTGACTTAGCAGAAGGGGGTAATTAGTGATAATTATATTTACATGAATTTATGTAGAAGAGAAATAGTTTTAATTTTAATATTCCAGGTCAATTAGTGAATCAATATATATTTTGAAAATGAATGATTCTCTAAGTGAAAAAGAAACTCTTGTTTAGAAGTGAGTCACAAGCTACTGTTTGGTTACAAGCAAGACAAAGTGACTTTTTGCTAGATGTTATGACATTTTCCCCCAAATCTTTCCAGTGCATCACTGGAAAAAAAATACAGGAAGATGAATGAAGAGGGGCACAAAGAAATGAAAAACAAACAAAAGAAAATAACAGGAAGGAAGTTTAAATACTAGGCAAGGGACAGGAGCTACTATTGTTGAGATCTACCCTAGTCCAATCACTTGATAAGTATCTCAGTTTGGCCTTGATTTTGGAACTTGTTCCATAACGCAGCACCCAAACCCAACACCCCTTAAGTTATACCACATTTCCTTTGCCCATTGAAATGCCCGTTTCTCTGTGGCTTGACTGTGAGCTTGCTCCATGTGCAGGTATAGCACACAGGTAATTTCCCTGATAGCTCAGCTGGCAAAGAATCTTCTTGCAATGCATGAGACCCCGGTGCGATTCCTGGGTCTGGAAGATCCGCTGGAAAAGGGATAGGCTACCCGCTCCAATATTCTTGGGCTTCTCTGTGGCTCAGCTGGTAAAGAATCTGCCTGCAATGTGGGGAGACCTGGGTTTGATCCCTGGGTTGAGAAGATCCTCTGGAGGAGGGAAAGGCCACCCACTCCCGTATTCTGACATGGAGAATTCAATGGACTGTATAGTCCATGGGGTCACAAAGAGTCAGACACAACTGAGCGACTTTCAGTTTCACTTTCCAGTAACACTTACAGAATGTTTATCACATGGCAGGTACTTTTCAGAACAGTTTGCCTAGACCACCTCATTTCATCCTCCAAACGGTACTGTTACTGGTCTCGTTTACCTAGGCTGAGAGTCACTGAGTTAGGATGTGCCGAGTCATGACTCCAACCCAGGAAGCAGAGACTCAGAGCCTAGGTGCTGATCATGGCTTCTGACTGCCCCCTTGTGTGGAGCAAACACGTGACTTGTCTGAGTGCCCACTTTTCTGGCCAAAATGGTCCAGCTGTACATCTATACCAATGTCCCCTCTTCCCTCTCTGGGGCACTGACTGACAGCTCGGAGTATCACAGAGCTCTCATCATACCTGGTCGCACCCGGCCTTGTCTTCCCAGTGGCCTGAGGACCACACCACCTGGGAGCGGACATGAGAACCTAGGTTCCAGAGGCGCCAGGGGACGGACGCATGCCCCAGTCAGACGAGATTCTGCCCAGACTGCACGACCCCATGCTGGGGATGGAAGCAAACAGGACTGGGCAAGAGATTCTTCTCGCTGAAACTTTAATACTTTGACTGAAATGATAATCCTTTCAATAAAAATGCACACATAATTCAGCTGGATAAATTGGGTCCTCTGCTAGGCCACAAAGTTGTTAAGCTTTTCTGGGGAAAAGTTGGCACCATTTGGTTCTTCTTCAAACCTGCACTTCTCTCTGCCAAGCTACAGGCTGAATTTTGGATATGTTTCAGAATGTCAAAGAGTGCTTAAGTTCAAAGTGGATTTAAGTCCAGGGAGGTTACAATAGGAAAAACTGAGGCCCAGAGGACAGTTTAAGATGAATGAATATTTCTTTCAAGCCTCTCTTTCAGAGAGAAAGACACCGCAGAGAAAACATTTTTCACGAGCTACTCTCACACTTAGCTACCAGTTTGGGAAACTCAGGAAGTAAATTTGCTCTTACTCTTTTTACTCATTTTGACAGAAGTGAAAAGGCCCACCTCTCTCTGCTAAAGGGAGCTCATGCCTATGAAGTTGCTGGGGCCCAAGTACCAGGTCTCATCTGGGAGATGTCCACAGGCTTATGAGGTTTAGTGCCAGAGATATCATCCGACTTTATAAGTTTGCATCAATGTTAACTAGGTAATAAGGCCCATAAGTGCTTGCTGCATGGATGAGGGAACACACAAACTGGTCAGCGAGCAGGTGTGGGCTCCTGAGCATGGGGTGGGTAACTCAGGCTGGAAGGATATGACCTCCAGGGGCAGCCCAGGGGTGGACACAGTGGAAAGTTGTCTCTCCAAGCAGGATTTATCTCTTAGTGGAAAAGGAGATCAGGGGCTTAGCAGATAACAAAGACAACTGCTGGAAATAAAAGAGAACATGGAAGAGGTGGGGTCCAAATTCAAACCTGAGTGAGGGAGTCCTTCCCACCTTCCTAAAGCAGAAAAGTATCTCTGGAGACAGATAGCACAGTCTGGAATCCCACTCCCTCTTTCTAAGCAGAGCAGAGTTCCCAGCTGGGTTGTGTCTGGGGTTGCCACTCACCCAGGCCCTTCTGTTCTGTCTGACCCGTGATGTTGTAAATGGCAATTCTACAGTTATTAGCACTTTAACAGAACTGTGCAACCATCATCACAATCTTATTTCAGATCATTTCTATCACATTTGACGGTCTTCACACCCATTCTCACCCCTAGTCCCCAGCAACCACTAACCTACCATCTGTCCTGTTCCCTCTTGAAGCCCTGCGCCTGGGGAAACATTAACTGCCCGCTGCAGCCATGAAAGTAAAAGACGCTGACTCCTTGGAAGGAAAGTTATGACCAACCTAGATAGTGTATTCAAAAGCAGAGACGTTACTTTGCCAACAAAGGTCTGTCTAGTCAAGGCTATGGTTTTTCCAGTGGTCATGTATGGATGTGAGAGTTGGACTGTGAAGAAGGCTGAGCGCCGAAGAATTGATGCTTTTGAACTGTGGTGTTGGAGAAGACTCTTGAGAGTCCCTTGGACTGCAAGGAGATCCAACCAGTCCATTCTGAAGGAAATCAGCCCTGGGATTTCTTTGGAAGGAATGATGCTGAAGCTGAAACTCCAGTACTTTGGCCACCTCATGCGAAGAGTTGACTCATTGGAAAAGACTCTGATGCTGGGAGGGATTGGGGGCAGGAGGAGAAGGGGATGACAGAGGATGAGATGGCTGGATGGCATCACTGACTCGATGGATGTGAGTCTGAGTGAAATCCAGGAGTTGGTGATGGACAGGGAGGCCTGGTGTGCTGCGATTCATGGGGTCACAAAGAGTCGGACATGACTGAGCGACTGAACTGAACTGAACTGAATTGAGGAGCTCCATAGGGTTGCAGAGAACTGGACACAACTGAAGCAACATAGCATGCATGCATGCAGGAACTCCACAAAAGTTTGTTCAATCAAAGTCTTCTTAACTAGCTAAAGGGGCACTAGGTTCAGGGCACTTTCTAAGGAAATCCAACTGTTTTCCGTACACCAAGTGCTTGAACATGGACTCACACTTCATTAAAACAACTTGGAAAGTGGTCAGCACAGGATTTGCTTTCTGAGGATGAAAGACGAACATAGAGGAATCAGTGCTATGGTGCCACCAGCCCTGCCGACGGCAAAGCTGTGCCTTTGACTCCACGGCCAGTGATCACTCCATGCCGGACAAAAGAGGTGACAAAATATTGGTATCTGGCTGCTACATAAATATATTTGGAAATTTTACTGAAAAGGAAACTTCCCACTATTTCCTGCCTTGAATGTGTTTGAAGTAGTATAACAAAAAATATTTTTACCTCAAAATAAGCTTTATAGATGCTAAATAACACAGAGACCTGAAGAAATTATGTAGGGTTTCTAAGAGCACACATTTTCGGGTCATCTGGCTGAGTTCAAGAGTGTGCAACTCTCCCTCACCACCCCCGGACTCTTTGGGTGGCTGGCTGTACAACGTCACCCTTCATTTTGGGTGAGGAGGTGTGATTTACACACTTCTACAATCATAGTGACACAGGGAAAGAATTATTAAAAGGTGTGCAAAATAAAAGAAAATTGCTTTTGGTTAAAATATACTTTTTAAACTTGATCAAAATTATCCTATTTTCCTGCACGTGTTTTACAAATGTAGAAGTCTATAGCAGAAACAAGCATGCACGTGCCAGGTCGCTTCAGTCATAAATATGATAGGTGTTCAGTGGTTTCAAACTCTTTGAGACCCCATGGACTGTAGCCCACCAGGCTCCTCTGTCCGTGGGATTCTCCAGTCAAGAATACTATAGTGGATTGCCATTCCCTTCTCCAGAGGATCTTCCCGACCCAGGGATTGAACCCGGGTCTCCTATGTTGCAGGCAGATTCTTTATCCTCTGAGCCATCAAGGAAGCCCAGAAACAAACATAACTTCCTTTAAAAGTGGTCTAGTTGGTGCACACCTGTGGAGGTTTGCTTTCTTGTCCCTCAGGGCATATTCTTGTTGGTTCAAGCAAAGGCTAACATAGTTTCTTGCCTGAAATGACCTGGGCTTCAGATGGCAACTAATGTGTCCTGGCCTCATAGACTATCTCCCAGGACTTTCAAGTCTTATTGCCCTGAATATCCCATCAAACAAGGGGAGGGAGAACTTCTCTGGACACCCCAACCCATAATTCCCCCTTTATAGAGCATTATTATAAATTACTACAATAAAATTTTACTTTTCTCCTTTAACATTCCAGTTTATCTGTATAATTCATCAATATGAGTAGTTATTTTTATGAGTTGGCTTATTTTGCATGTGTTCTCATCTCCTCAGGGATGCTTACAGCCCCAGTTACGGCTACAGTCTTATCCTAATTATGCAAAATGTACAATTGAAAATGTGGAACAGAAATGAGTAATAATAAGATGAAGTCAGAGAATTTGATAGTTGAAAGTCACCAAACCTAAGGATAAGGAACTTAGGGCCAAGAGAGATTAAATAATATGTAGGAATTAAAGAGGAAAAGTGTGAAAGGGAAAGTGTTAGTTGCTTTACAACTCCAGGGACTGTATAGCCCACCAGGCTCCTCTGTCCATGGAATTCTCCAGGCAAGAATACCATAGTGGGGAGCCATTCCCCTCTTCAAGGGATCTTCAAGACCCAGGGGTTGAACCCGAGTGTCCTGCATGGCAGGCAGATTCTTTACCATCTGAGCCACCAGGGGAGACCATAGAGAGGCAAGCAGAGGTTTTGACCAAACCTAAACAGCCTCTTGATGAAAGTGAAAGGGGAGAGTGAAAAAGTAAGCTTAAAACTCAACATTCAGAAAACTAAGATCATGGCATCTGGTCCCATCACTTCATGGCAAATAGATGGGGAAACAATGGAAACAGTAAAAGACTTTATTTTGGGGGCTCCAAAATCACTGCAGATGGTGACTACAAGCTATGAAATTAAAACTCTCTTGCTCCTTGGATCAATGATCAATGCAAAGAAATAGAGGAAAACAATAGAATGGAAAAGACTAGAGATCTCTTCAAGAAAATTAGAGATACCAAGGGAACATTTCATTCAAAGATGGGCACACTAAAGGACAGAAATGGTATGGACTTAACAGAGGCAGAAGATATTAAGAAGAGGTGGCAAGAATACAACAGAAGGACTGTACAAAAAAGATCTTCACAACCCCGATAATCACAGTGGTGTGATCACTTACCTAGAGCCAGACATCCTGGAATGTGAAGTCAAATGGGGCTTAGGAATCATCACTACAAACAAAGCTAGTGGAGGTGATGGAATTCCAGTTGAGCTATTTCAAATCGTAGAATATGATGCTGTGAAGGTGCTGCACTCAATATGCCAGCAAATTTGGAAAACTCAGCAGTGGCCGCAGGACTGGAAAAGGTCAGTTTTCATTTCAATCCCAAAGAAAGACAATGCCAAAGAATACTCAAACTACCACACAATTGCACTCATCTCACATGCTAGTAAAGTAATGCTCAAAATTCTCCAAGCCAGGCTTCAACAATATGTGAACCATGAACTTCCAGATTTTCAAGCTGGTTTTAGAAAAGGCAGAGGAACCAGAGATCAAATTGCCAACATCCACTGGATCATTGGAAAAGCGAGATAGTTCCAGAGAAACACCGACTTCTTCTTTATTGACTATGCCAAAGTCTTTAACTGTGTGGATCATAACAAACTGAAAAATTCTTCAAGAGATGGGAATACCAGACCACCTTACCTGCCTCCTGAGAAATCTGTATGCAGGTCAGGAAGCAACAGTTAGAACTGGACATGAAACAAGAGACTGGTTCCAAATTGGGAAAGGAGTACGTCAAGGCTGTACATTGTCACCCGCTTATTTAATTTATGTGCAGAGCACAGCATTAGAAACACTGGGCTGGATGAAGCACAAGCTGGAATCAAGATTGCTGGGAGAAATATCAATAACCTCAGATATGCATGTGACACCACCCTTATGGCAGAAAGTGATGAAAAACTAAGGAGCCTCTTGATGAAAGTGAAAGAGGAAAGTGAAAAAGCTGGCTTAAAACTCAATTTTCAGAAAGCTAAGATCATGGCATCCAGTCCCATCACTTCATGAAAACAGATGGGGAAACAGTAGAAATAGTGACAGATTTTATTTCCTTGGGCTCCAAAATCACTGCAGATGGTGACTGCAGCCATGAAATTAAAACTAGCTTGTTTCTTAGAAGAAAAGTTATGACCAGCCTAGACAGCATATTGAAAAGCAGAGACATTACTTTGCCAACAAAGGTCCATCTAGTCAAAGCTGTTTTTTCCAGTAGTCATGTATGGATATAAGAGTTGGACTATAAAGAAAGCTGAAGGAAGGTGAAGGAAGGTGAAGTCGCTCAGTCGTGTCCAACTCTTTGCGACCCCGTGGACTGTAGCCTACCAGGCTCCTCTGTCCAGGGGATTCTCCAGGCAGGAGTACTGGAGTGGATTGCCATTTCCTTCTCCAGGGGATCTTCCCAACCCAGGGATTGAACCCAGGTCTCCCGCAATGGAGGCAGATGCTTTAATCTCTGAGCCACCAAAGAAAGCTGAGTGCTGAATAATTGATGCTTTTGAAATATGGTGTTGGAGAAGACTCTTGAGAGTCCCTTGGACAGCAAGGAGATCCAACCAGTCCATCCTAAAGGAAATCAGTCCTATATATTCATTGGAAGGGCTGATGCTGAAGCTGAACTCCAATACTTTGGCCACCTGATGCGAAGAACTGACTTAGCGGAAAAGACCCTGATATTGGGAAAGACTGAAGGCGGGAAGAGAAGGGGATGACAGGATGAGATGGTTGGATGGCATCACCAACTTGATGGATATGAGTTTGAGTAAGCTCTGGGATTTGGCGAAGTACAGGGAAGCCTGGCGGGTTGCAGTCCATGGGGTTGCAAAGAGTTGGGCATGACTGAGCAACTGAACTAAACTGAGGAATTTGCTACAGAATTTATATTTTAATAATTAATTAGATTTATTAAATAAAAACATATTATACATATAACTGAATTATACAAATATACTTTATACATTATATTTAGTAAAATATAATAAACAGATCTGCTATGGTTAGAATATCAGTTGTAAGAGCCTGAAGAAATGGTACATTTATCAGCTCAAATTTGCATGTGACTCATTTTAATACAAGCCCCCATTTTATGGTCCTTTCTTTCATTCTAAGAAAACCTGTCAGGTGGATTTAAAAAAACATATTTATTTTAATTGGAGTCTAATTACAATATTGTATTGGTTTTGCCATACATCAACATGAATCCACCGTGGGTGTACACGTGTTCCCCATCCTGAACTACCCTCCCACCTCCCTCCTCTTACCATCCCTCTGGGTCATCCCAGTGCACCAGCCCCAAGCATCCAGTATCATGCATCGAACCTGGACTGGTGATTTGTTTCTTATATGATATTATACATGTCTCAATGCCATTCTCCCAAATCATCCCATCCTCTCCCTCTCCCAGAGTCCAAAAGACTGTTCTATACATCGGTGTCTCTTCTGCTGTCTCGCATATAGGGTTATCATTACCATCTTTCTAATTTTTGAATTAGCTTCATGGTTGAAGTACCTAATCTTTCATTCATCCATTCATTTTATAATAAATATGTACTGAGTGCCAGTGATGAAGCAAGCACTGATCTCTACTCTGGGATGAAAATCAGAATAAGTCAGATGGGTTTCCTGGCCTTTTGGAGTTTATGTTACTGAGGAGGCAAACCGTGCACAATGAATCAATCAGTGAGATACAATTCCTTTTAGTGGCACGCACAACGGAAACAACCTAAGCGTCCATTGACAGAAGAATAGGTAAAGACGATGTCATACATATATCCAATGGAATATTAGCCATAAAAAACAAAATAATGCCATTTGCAGCAGCATGGACCTTGAGATTATTATACTAAGTGAAGTAAGTCAGACATAGAAAGACAAATAACATGTAATATCAGTTAATAAGTGAAATTCAAAAAATAATCCCAATGATTCTGTATATGAAACAGAAACAGACTCACAGATGTAGCGAACAGATTTGTGGTTGCTGAAGGGGTGGATGGTAGGGGAGGAAAGGAGCGGGAGTTTGGGGTTAGCGGATGCAAACTGTTATTCAGAGGATGCATAAACTGTAAGGTCCTACTCTAGAGCACAAGGAGCTATAGTCAATATCCCAGGATCAACAATAATGGAAAATGATATGAAAAAGAACGTATGTGTAACTGAATCACCTTGCCATACAGCAGAATTAATACAACACTGTGAATCAATGATACTTTAATTGAGAAAAAAAATAACCCAGGGCGATAAGACGGGAACCAGTAATGGCAGTGGGGGAGGGGACAAGTGAGAAAGAGAAACAGGCAGACTTGAAATATTTTAGAAGAACAGACAAGATTTACTGATGGACTGGATATGGAACAAGGAAACAGGAAGAATCTCAAATGCATGTTGTAAGGATAAGCAACTGAGTGGAAGATGAGGGCTACTGAGACATGGGTCACTTTCTAGTGATCTAGAGGCATCATCTTAAGGGCATGATATCAAGAGATCTCCTGTGGCTGTGCTAAATTTCAGCTGACTATCAGACAAATAGGGTTTCCGTGATAGCTCAGTTGGTAAAGAATCTGCCCGCAGTGTAGGAGACCCTGGTGTGATTCCTGGGTTGGGAAGATGAACTGGAGAAGGATAGGCTATCTCCTCCAGTATTCTTGGGCTTCCCTTGTGGCTCAGCTGGTAAAGAATCCGCCTGCAGTGCTGCAGACCTGGGTTCAATCCCTGGGTTTCGAAGATCCCCTGGAGAAGGGAAAGGCTACCCACTCCAGTATTCTTGGGCTTCCCTTGTGGCTCAGTTGGTAAAGAATCCGCCTGCAATATTGGAGACCTGGGTTCAATGCCTGGGTTGGGAAGATCCCCTGAAGAAGGAAAGGGCTACCCACCCCAGTATTCTGGCCTGGAGAATTTCACGGACTGTATAGTCCATGGGGTAGCAAAGAGTCGGACACCACTGAACGACTTCAACTTTCACTTTCATCAGACAAATAAGTGGAAATGTCAAGGAGTCCTCTAATCATATGAGCCTGAAGGCGATGTAAGAGATGCAGCAGCCACTAAAAGGTGGGCACTACCCTCCTAGCTGTGGGCTTCCCTGGTGGCTCAGAGGTTTAAGTGTCTGCCTGCAGTGCGGGAGACCGGGGTTTGATTCCTGGGTCAGGAAGATCCCCTGGAGAAGGAAATGGCAATCCACTCCAGCACTCTTGCCTGGAAAATCCCATGGATGGAGGAGCCTGATAGGCTACAGTTCATGGGGTCGCAAAGAGTCAGACACGACTGAGCGACTTCACTCACTCACTCATCCTCCTAGTGAAGTGAAAGTTGCTCAGTCGTGTCCAACTCTGCGACTATACTGTCCATGGCATTCTCCAGGCCAGAATACTCCAGGCCATCCCCTCCTCCAGGGATCTTCCCAACCCAGGGATCAAACCCAGGTCTCCCACATTGCAGGCCAGTTCTTTACCAGCTGAGCCACCAGCTGAGCCTCCTAGAGTTGAGATTTAAAGACAAAGCATCCACAGGAAATTTGAAACTAAAGGAAACCTGATGCTGTGTCCTGGGTCAGTCCTAAGTGTCAGTCAGCTGTGTTCACTTGCTCAATCATGTCCATTTCTTTGCAACCCAGTGGATTTCAGCACACCAGGCATCCCTGTACTTTACCACCTGCTGGAGCTTGATCAAACTCACATCCATTGAGTCAGTGATGCCATCCAACCATCTCATCCTGTCATCCCCTTTCCCTCCTGCCTTCAATCTTTCCCAGCATCAGAACCTTTTCCAGTATGTCAGCTCTTCCTATCATGTGGCCAAAGTATCGGAGCTTCAGCTTCAGCATCAGTCCTTCAGTGAATATTCAGGACCGATTTCCTTTAGGATGGACTGGTTAGATCTCCTTGCAGTCCAAGGGACTCTCAAGAGTCTTCTCCAACACCACAGTTCAAAAGCATCAATTCTTTGGTCCTCAGCTTTCTTTATAGTCCAACTCTCACATCCATACGTGACTACTGGAAAAACCATAGCTTTGACTATATAGACCTTTGTTGGCGAAGTAATGTCTCTGCTTTTCAATATGTTATCTAGGTTGGTCATAACTTTCTTCCAAGGAGTAAGCGTCTTTTAATTTCATGGCTGCAGTCACCATCTGCAGTGATTTGGGAGCCCAAGAAAATAAAGTCTGTCACTGTTTCCATTGTTTCCCCATCTGTTTTCCATGAAGAGATGGGACCAGTTGCCATGATCTTAGTTTTTTAAATGTTCAGTTTTAAGCCAGCCTTTTCACTCTTCTCTTTTATCTTCATCAAGAGGCTCTTTAGTTCCTCTTTGCTTTCTGCCATAAGGGTGGTGTCATCTGTATATCTGAGGTTATTGATATTTCTTCTAGCAATCTTGATTCCAGCTTGTGCTTCTTCCAGCTCAGCGTTTCTCATGATGTAATCTGCATAGAAGTTATATAAGCAGGGTGACAATACTCCTTTCCCAGTGTGGAACCAGTCTGCTGTTCCATGTCTGGTTCTAACTGTTGTTTCTTGGCCTGCATATATGTTTCTCAGGGGACAGGTGGTCTGGTATTCCCATCTCTTGAAGAAATTTTCACAGTTTGTTGTGATCCACACACAGTCAGAGGCTTAAGTGTAGTCAATGAAGCAGATATTTTCTGGAATTCTCTTGCTTTTTATATGATCCAGTAGATGTTGGCATTTTGATCTCTGGTTCCTCTGCCTTTTCTAAATCCAGCTGGAACATCTGGAAGTTCTTGGTTCACATACTGTTGCACCCTAGCTTGGAGGATTTTGAGCATGACCTTGCTTGCTAGCATGTGAAATGAGTGTAATTGTGCTGTAGTTTCAACATTCTTTGGCATTGCCCTTCTTTGGGATTGGGATGAAAACTGACCTTTTCCAGTCCTGTGGCCACTGTTGAGTTTTCCAAATTTGCTGACATTTAGTGTAACACTTTCACAGCATCATCCTTAAAATTTGAAATAGCTCAACAGGAATTCCATCACCTCCACCAGCTTTGTTCGTAGTGATGCTTTCTAAGGCCCTCTTGACTTTACACTCCAGGATGTCTGGCTCTAGGTGAGTGATCAGGTCATTGTGGTTATCTGGGCCCTTAAGATCTTTTTTGTATAGTTCTTCTGTTACGGTTGCCACCTCTTAACATTGGCTACTTCTGTTAGGTCCATACCATTTCCCAAGTATAGAAGAAAGTTAGAGAAGAGGAGCCACTGAAAAGGCCGAGAAGGGTTCTTCCAGCAAGGAAGAGAAAACCAGGAGATTGTGGCACTTCAGAATGTAGCAAAGGAGGGTTTACAGAAGGTGGCTAGTCATTTGCAGGGGATCCTGCCCTGAGGCGAGTGTGAGGAAAACAGATAGATGCCAGACAACTGAACTGAGAGATGTGAGGCTTTTGAATTTGGCAAAAGTGGAGACAAAAGCTCAGTGGGAATGGATTGGAGTGAATGGAGGCTAAGGATATGGAGGCAGCAAGTGGAGATCATTCCTTTGGGGAGTTTTGCTGGGAAAAGGAAGCGAGAAGGAGGAGAAATCTGAGATCTATTTTGCTTTCTTTCTTGTTTTGAACAGGAGATCTGTTGATAAGAATGTTGCAATAGAAAGGAAACAACTGAACCTGCAAAGGAGACACCTTGATGAAGCTATCCTGAGCGTGGGAAGTAAATTTAGCAGGGCTGTGAGAACCCAGTGAGACAAACGGCCTACCACTTCCACTGACACAACATCCTCCCCATCCTCACCATCCCCATCGTCACCATCTCCCTTCTCCTCACCGTTATCTTTGTCATGCCCATCATCAGCACCACCGTCATCATCATCCTCACCACGGTCATCGTCATTATCACCCTCAGCATCACCCCCAGCATCACCCCCATCATCACTGTTACCACCATCTTCACCATTGTCATCGTCATTACCAACATCATTGTCAGCACCATCAGCACCACAATTATCATCATCGTCATCTGTGTAGAGGTTCTTATCATTTACTTGGGGCCTCTGTATCGGCTCAACGTGGAGTGTTCTGTCCCCAGATCTTCGCCCAGAGGTTATCCAGTCTTCATTTCAAATGTTACCTCCGTGGATAATCCCAGTCACTCAAACTAAAAGAGGACTTCCTGACACTCTATTCCTAAACACCCAGCTTTATTCCTTATGGTATTTATGACCATCTGGAATTATTTTTTTATGGGAGATCTATAATACATTTATTTATTTATTGATCAATTTAATTGCCTCTTGGAAGAAAAATTTCTATGAAATCAGGCACACTGTCTAAAGATTAGAGCAAAGATTTATTTATAGTAAGTGAATTCACTCACTTATTTATAGTGAAAGTGAAAGTTGCTAAGTTGTGTCAGACTCTTTGAGACCCCATGGACTGCAGCCTGCCAGGCTCCTCTGTCTGTGGAATTCTCCAGGCCGGAATACTGGAGTGGGTATCCATTCCCATTCTCCAGAGGATCTTCCCAACCCAGGGATGGAACCTGGGTCTCCCGCATTGCAGGCAGATTCTTTACCATCTGAGCCACCAGGGAAGCTCAAGAATGCTGGACGGGGTAGCCTATCCCTTTTCCAGGGGATCTTCCTGACCCAGGAATTGAACCAGGTGGATTCTTTACCAACTGAGCTACCATCCTTTACTGTTATTTTTATTATTGGCAGGACATTTGTGACCACAATACAACCAATTTAAAGAAAGAAATAGTTTGTAACACAAACAGAATGCAATTGAATACACTGTACTTTTGAAGCATGATTTTTCTATATTTGTTTTTGAGAGAAGTCTCAATACTTTAGAGCTATGGAGTAGAAGACAAGTACTGGCCAACTCCTTAGACCTGGTGTGAAATAACCAAGTTGAATTAGTTACCTGTGACCCAACACAGACAATCATTAGCATGGTCACAGGCAAGGCATGATCTCCAGAAGGATGAGTGTACGGCTGCCACTCCCCTACCCCAAGCTGGGAGCTCACCCTGTAAGTTTCATGGACCGGAACCAAAGGCATCCTCTTTGAACAGATGATAGAAACTCACCTGACTTAGGGATGAAACATTCTGGTCAGGAAAGATTAATCTCACAACTCCCTTTGACTCTCATTTACAGTTTTCATAATACCTCCCAAGGTAAACCCTAATCTAATTAAAATTTTTAACTTAAATTCTTAAGATACTTAACATAGTAAATTCTGTCCAGAATTCTTTCCAATCTGAGCATCTGAAGGTGCCTTTCATTTAACATAGTCCAAAATATGTTGACTCATTAAAATTCAGATTTTTCTCCCTTCTTGCTGCTTTGTTGAGGATATTTACTCTAGAATGGCACTGCATTTGTTTTTTCATGCTGAAATCTGTTTTAAACCAAATTACTGTTTGTGTTTCATGTAATTCATAGTCAATTGACATATTCTTAGTTAAGAAAAACAATGTTATATGTAATTCATGACAATTCAAAAAAATTACCTGGGCATTCTAAAAAGTAGTTTTCGTGTAAAATAAATCACAAAAAAACTGCAATGCTAACAAATAAACCATATAGGAAATGAATTCCAGGAAGCAACAACAATTTAAAATGCAAATTTATAAAATTTGTCTTAAATTTTATACCACATATAATTCACATTTAGTGTAAGATACAGAAGCATTTTTAGCTATTTGATATGATGCAGCTTGGGGCTTTTCAACATGATAATTGCTAGGGCGACATGGGTCTTAAGATGACAGGCAATCAAGAGGCTATATATGAAAATGAACAATAAAGGACAAACCCTAGGAACTGGTAAGGAAAGAATAGCAGCTTTCTCTTGCTCTCCTTAATGTCTGTTTTTATGTAAGCATCTATTATAATTTTAAATTTAGGCTTTTTTAAAAAAAGGCTAAGTGATGCTGCATACAATTAAGAGTCACATGTTTTTCTGCTCCTAAACCAACTGCTTTCAAGTCTGATAAAAAATAATCTAAGTAAGATACCTTTTTGCTGCTTCTTGTTTTTTCAGACATTATTTACAAACTCTTCTGAGAATGAGGAAATAGCTCCCTTTCATCTCATTTCCTGGCCCCCTCATCACACATACACACACACACACACACACACCCGTACAACACACACATATCCTCACCACACACACACACACACCCTCACCATATACATACAAACACACATCCTCATCACACAAACACACATACCCTCACTACCCACACACCCTCATCAAACATACACACACTCTCACCACAAACACACATAGGCATACACACCCCCGCACACACACACACTTCCTGTGCCACAGCTCTCATTCTCTTAATAGAGAGAACTGGGACACACTTTGGTGGAATTCATGTTCAGAGTTTCTATTAGGCTCACACAGTCCTGTCCTCAGGGTGGAGCCTCCAGGATGACAGAGCTCCACGAGCTGGTTGGCGTCTGTGGGGAATTTCTCCCCCAGCCTGTCACCTCACTGGGGTCAAATCTTCCTTTCCAGGCTATGGAAATTCCCCAGGGAAGGCATTTTCAGTACCTGGGATGGGGATGTAGTCCTTTTGGTCAGGGTTTTGGAGTTGGGATGTGCTAACCACGGGCTTCCCAGGTTGTGCTAGTGGTAAAGAACCCACTTGCCAATGAAGGAGATGCAGATTCAGTCCCCAGATGGGGAAGATCCCCTGGAGGAGGGCGTGACAACCACTTCAGTATTCTTGCCTGGAGAATCCTATGGACAAAGGAACCTGGTGGGCTATAGTCCATAGAGTTGCAAAGAACCAGACATGACTAAAGCAACTTAGCATGCATGCAGACGTGTTAACCATCTCCCTGCCTGTTCTCAGTACACTATCCTTCCCCCTCTCCACCAGGGTGCTGGGACCATACCACAGTCTGCATTTCTCCAGTATTCTTAGCATGGGGGAGGGTGAGCTACCTGCTATGTGGAGTTGGAGGGATGGCTCTGGGGTCTAATGGCTGCTTTAACAAACTTACGAGAAGCCTTCTGTCTTAGCCTCTTCCTTTCCGCGTCCAGAGGAATGTTTTGTCCACGTCATATTATAATCCCCTCGCTCCGTGGCTCTCGCAGCTGCTTTAGGGTTTCACTTTCTGTTAAATCAGTTACCACTTGTCCATATGCTTTCCAGCCTTGTTTGTGTTCTTTTTTTTTTTTTTAAATTCCTGTGTCCTAGTGCGTTAAGACCTTTTAAAAACTCTTTACATTCAATTTATTGGGATTTCAGAAAGGGATCAGAGGCGAATGCATGCATTCAATCCACCATCTTGATTCAGACATCCTGAAATCTGATTCTTCACAAAGGTGTTTTAAATTGCATTTAAGAAAAACATAGGTTTTAATATGAGATATTCTAGTAGGAGAGTATTAGCACAGTATATTAACCAACATGATGCAGATTGTGGGGAACAGACTGATGGAATAAGAAAGTAAAATTTTGCTTTAATAAAAGATGATTTCTATTGTTTAAAAATGTTATTTGGAATCATCTATAGGAATCCTCTCTCTAAACACAAACTTTAGTATCCAATTAAAAGTGGGCCATGGGAACGATATTCAAAATCTTATAATGGAAAAGAATCTGAAAAAGAGTATGTATATGTGTGTGTATAACTGAATCACTTTGCTGCACACCTGAAACTAATATGACATTGTAAATCAACCATACTTCAATAAAAAAAATGAACCAAATGTAAATTGGTGCAGCCACTATGGAGAACAGTATGGAGGTTCCTTAAAAAATGAAAATCATAGCTACCATATGATTCAGCAATAACACTCTTGAGCACATATCCAGAGAAAACCATGATTCAAAAAGATTCATGAACCTCGTTCACAATAGCCAAGACATGGACGCAAACTAAATGTCCATTGACAGATGAATGGATAAAGAAGATGGGATACATACATACAGTGGAATATTACTCAGCCATAAAAGTGAAATTATGCCATTTGCAGCAATATGAATGGACCTAGAGCTTATCATACTAAGTGCAGTAAGAAAAAGAGAAAAACAAATATCGTATCACTCATATGTGGAATCTAAAAAAGTAATAGAAATGAACTTATTTACGAAACAGAAATAGACTCACAAACGTAGAAAACAAACTTATGACTACCAAGGAGGAAAGGTGGTGGAGAAGAGGGATAAATCAGGAATTAGGGAGTAACAGATTCATACTATTATATATAAAATAGATAAACAATAAGAATCTACTATATAGCACAGGGGTCTCTACTAAATATTTTATAATAACTTACTAGGGAAAAGAATCTGAAAATATATATAATTGAATCTGTTTGTCATATGCCTGAAACTAACATAACACTGTAAATCAACTATTTAGTTCAGTTCAGTTCAGTCACTCAGTTGTGTCTGACTCTTTGTGACCCCATGAATCACAGCACGCCAGGCCTCCCTGTTCATCACCATCTCCCAGAGTTCACTCAGACTCACGTCCATCGAGTCCGTGACGCCATCCAGCCATCTCATCCTGGGTCATCCCCTTCTCCTCCTGCCCCCAATCCCTCCCAGCATCAGAGTCTATTCCAATGAGTCAACTCTTCTCATGAGGTGGCCAAAGTATTGGAGCTTCAGCTTTAGCATCAGTCCTTCCAAAGAAATCCCAGGGTTGATCTTCTTCAGAATGGACTGGTTGGATCTCCTTGCAGTCCAAGGGACTCTCAAGAGTCTTCTCCAACACCACAGTTCAAAAGCATCAATTCTTCGGCACTCAGCCTTCTTCACAGTCCAACTCTCACATCTATACATGGCCACAGGAAAAACCATAGCCTTGACTAGACAGACCTTAGTCGGCAAGGTAATGTCTCTGCTTTTGAATATGCTACCTAGGTTGGTCATAACTTTCCTTCCAAGGAGGAAGCGTCTCTTAATTTCATGGCTGCAGTCATTTTGGAGCCTAAAAAAATAAAGTCTGACACTGTTTCCACTGTTTCCCCATCTATTTGCCATGAAGTGATGGGACCAGATGCCATGATCTTCGTTTTCAGAATGTTGAGCTTAAATTGAAGAAAGTAGGGAAAACTGCTAAACCATTCAGGTATGACCTAAATCAAATCCCTTATGATTATACAGTGGAAGTGAGAAATAGATTTAAGGGTCTAGATCTGATAGATAGAGTGCCTGATGAACTATGGACTGAGGTTCATGACATTGTACAGGAGACAGGGATCAAGACCATCCCCATGGAAAAGAAATGCAAAAAAGCAAAATGGCTGTCTGGGGAGGCCTTACAAATAGCTATGAAAAGAAAAGGAGTGAAAAGCAAAGGAGAAAAGGAAAGATATAAGCATCTGAATGCAGAGTTTCAAAGAATAGCAAGAAGAGATAAGAAAGCCTTCTTCAGCGATCAAAGCAAAGAAATAGAGGAAAACAACAGAATGGGAAAGACTAGAGATCTCTTCAAGAAAATTAGAGATACCAAGGGAAAATTTCATGCAAAGATGGGCTCGATAATGGACAGAAATGGTCTGGACCTAACAGAAGCAAAAGATATTAAGAAGAGGTGGCAAGAATGCACGGAAGAACTGTACAAAAAAGATCTTCATGACCCAGATAATCATGATGATGTGATCACTAATCTAGAGCTAGACATCTTGGAATGTGAAGTCAAGTGGGCCTTAGAAAGCATCACTACGAACAAAGCTAGTGGAGGTGATGGCATTCCAGTTGAGCTGTTTCAAATCCTGAAAGATGATGCTGTGAAAGTGCTGCACTCAATATGCCAGCAAGTTTGGAAAACTCAGCAGTGGCCACAGGACTGGAAAAGGTCAGTTTTCATTCCAATCCCAAAGAAAGGCAATGCCAAAGAATGCTCAAACTACCGCACAATTGCACTCATCTCACATGCTAGTAAAGTAATGCTCAAAATTCTCCAAGCCAGACTTTAGCAATACATGAACCGTGAACTCCCTGATGTTCAAGCTGGTTTTCGAAAAGGCAGAGGAACCAGAGATCAAATTGCCAACATCTGCTGGATCATGGAAAAACAAGAGAGTTCCAGGAAAACATCTATTTCTGCTTTATTGACTATGCCAAAGCCTTTGACTGTGTGGATCACAATAAACTGTGGAAAATTCTGAAAGAGATGGGAATACAGACCACCTGACCTGCCTCTTGAGAAATCTGTATGCAGGTCAGGAAGCGACAGTTAGAACTGGACATGGAACAACAGACTGGTTCCAAATAGGAAAAGGAGTACGTCAAGGCTGTATATTATCACCCTGCTTATTTAACTTCTATGCAGAGTACATCATGAGAAACGCTGGGCTGGAAGAAGCACAAGCTGGAATCAAGATTGCCGGAAGAAATATCAATAACCTCAGATATGCAGACGACACCACCCTTATGGCAGAAAGTGAAGAGGAGCTAAAAAGCCTCTTGATGAAAGTGAAAGAGGAGAGCGAAACAGTTGGCTCAAAGCTCAACATTCAGAAATCAACTATACTTAATAAAAAATAAAATTTCAAAAGTGGACCATGAAGACCATTGTTCATGATGTAGTTTGTCTATTTTTGTATAAGGATCAGGCGTAGTCCTGATAGTATGAAAAGCACATATCAATTCTGCCACAGTAAAAGTAAACCGCAGTCAATGGTCACCCGACTAGAGAGAGGAAAGACAGCAGGTAAATGTGGAGGTTCATGGCTCTGTTGCTTAACCAAGTTTGACTAGACAGTGATTACAACTGTGTTCATATGAGCATCACTTTACAAGTATCTTTTCTAACATGTTAAGATACAGGACAGCTTGAGACAGCATTTCATCAAAACAAATACACCAATGGTTTAGTCATTTATTGCCTTCAGTCACTTCCACAGCTGGTATGAACATTTGTTAGGTCACAGATTAACAGAAGCAAGAGTGTGTTGCAGTAATTAACTTATGCAAGCAATCGATGGAAGCAACACATGCATGAACATTCTCACACGGTAGTGCATATGGTTAATTACAGTTTGACATAAGTTAGATCTATTTAACCTAATTTCAAGGACCATTGGCAGCTTTTTGTGAAATGCCCATATGTCCTAACTAAGGTGATTAACTGCAATTTAGTAATGACCTCTGGAAAAAAACAGCCAAATCCTCATGGTTTATTACTTGGTTAGCAGCAAACATGGCTCAAATGCTCTGTTTGCTTTCAAGGTGATTCAAAAAGTCAAGACTGGATAAAACACAAAGAAGCCAACTCAAGGGATCAGTCTCTCTGGAAATAATTGATACATTTTTATACTTAAAGAAAAATTTTTCTTTGTTAATTGTGAAATTATAAAATAGACCATAATTGCTTCTCCCAGAGGCAATAGACTTGAATTGCTTTAAGTAAATTGCTTGATGTCTGTTTCTCTTTATTTACTTTCTAAATATGATTCCACAGATAAATTAATACTTGATGTGGCCAAGGTATGTCATGCTATTCTACATAAAGACCCCCATTAACTTTGTGAAATGTAGGTTCATCTTTTTATTATGAATTTAATATTTTATTTTTCTTATTATGCACACTTTTCTGCAAAGATGATTTAAAACAGCATATAAAAATGGCCACAGATCTAATGAGATCAGTGCAGAATAAGAAATCAGATGTAAGAACAGGAGGGCAACACGAATTGTTACTATTCATAGCAGGTATGACTATGCCTCAGGCTTCACACTGAACTTACTAATACTCAAGACAAAACGTTTCCCCAACAAAAACAAAAAAGTAAGTTAAATGACATACATTTCATCTAAGAAAAGAATCAAATATGGCCCCTGCCCTTGCTGCTTCTTGTCGTAAGGCTGTGTCTAATGTGAACAGCTACCAAGTGTGTTCTTGATGTCCTTCCTTAATCATTTTGTCAACATTTCTGCTTCATCAAAACTATAGTTAACAAGTTGTACACACTCTGAATTATCCTAGATAAGATGAAAATTTGTGATGCTCTGGGTTTTGCATATTCTTATCCTGAGCCACTCTCCTATGCCCTATTAAACGTCTGTCTTAATCTAATGTATCCTAGTTACACCCAGCAAAACTCAGGGTTTGCAGTTTAAAGTTTCATGAAACACATGGAGTTGGTTTTGCAATTTCAAAAGGTAAAATTTTAACTAATATACTTCATATTTGAATAAATAAGAGACCATGCCAGAGACATCCTGGCGCCCAGACAAGCGAAAGCGCCGTGCGCGGCGGTGACGTTCTGTGCCTGGGGTGGCTCGTGCAGTTCATGCTGTGCATCTGGTCTTACTCCACTGAATATTTATTTTCTCTTCCCTTTGATTAACTGACGCAAGCTTTTATCCCTCCTTCTGCATCCACATCAGTGTGGCAGTCAATCAGTCATTACCCTCAACTCCTTCCTATAAACACAGGAGGGGCCTCAGTTTGAGCACCACATTCTACCACTCAAACTTCTCAAGGCATGTGGGAGGAGAAAGGATCTCCTGTTTATGGTTCTACAACTAGACAACCTCAGTTATGAGTCAACATTTATGAAGTTATGTTTTTTAAAATATTGCTTCCATAACTGATGGATTATATAATCACAAGGGTCCTCCTAAACTTATATCCACGTGCCCCTCATGGAGCTCTGGACACAGGACTGAGGACTGGGATCATGCCTCAGGATGCTCTTGGAGTATCTGGTGGCAATGACCGAGTCTCATTTATCCTTACATCTCCAATACTAAGTCAAAGTGCCTGGCACAGCATGTTCAATAAATGTTGGTTGATTAAGAAATTAATAAATGAAAAACCAAAAGCTTATGGCACCCACAGAGTAGGAAACTTTGTTAGGAATATTACCAGTTCATCCTAATGTCTATTTTCCAAGGCAATTAGAATAACTTTTCTGCAGTGATACAGGTTTAGACAGACATCAGTTAGAGTTTACTCTCTATATTATCTATCTAGGAATTTCTTTTTTTTCTACATTAAGCTTAATTTGAAAATAAAATGAAGGCTTCTCATGCTACCATGGATCTAAAATATTCCAAGCCTTCTGTTTGTATTCTCTGATTTTAAAATTAAGTTCAGTTCAGTTCAGTTCAGTTCACTCGCTCAGTCGTGTCCGACACTTTGCGACTCCATGAATCGCAGCACGCCAGGCCTCCCTGTCCATCACCAACTTAGCCTACAATTCATAGGGCTGCAAAGAGTGGGATACAACTGAGTGAATAACACTTTCAAGGAAATTAAGAAAATTTCCTTTAAGGTGGTTAAAGGATAATGGAAAGTTATTTAATGGTAAGAGTCTTCCTATGGGGAAAATATATTAATACAAATATAATCCATGGAGTGATTATGAAGCACACACTGGAATCTCCAAGGTTCCTCCGGGTCTCTTTGGAATGGGTTCTTTCAACTGTATATAGTCCTCATAACATTGAATGCTTGCGCATATTTTAGATCATCCTTTCCCTAAATTCAGTGAAGCACCCAATACAATTTTTGACCAGTCAAACTGGCTAAAAGCAAAGTTGTATTTCTGATTTAGCCAGTTAACTAAGAATATCACAAGCTAAGAACTTTGTATTATTTTAAGCTGTATGACATAATGATTTCACACACATACACACACACTCAAATTGTAAAATGATCCCCACAATAAGTTTAGGCAACCTGCATAGTTACAAAGTTTTTCTTATGATGAGAACTTTTAAGATCTGTTTCTTAGTAACTTTCCAAGGTATATTTGAAGCAATTTCATTGCTTAAAGAGTTCTAAGCAATATATACGTTTTAACATTCGATTTTTAGATGCTTTCTCCTTTTCATGTATTTATTTCCTGGACTAAATCTTTCAAGGTCATCCTTTTCTTCCTCTGATCCTTTGAAGTTCTCAGGTATAGGAATGGGAACAAGGTTTATTGAATAGCTGTGACCAGGAATTGCACCTGCCTAGAGGGCTGTGAGTTCAGAATCACCAGCGCAAAAACAGGTGGAAAAACATACCTGCATTGTTCACCTACGAATGACTGCAACTTAATATCAATATATTCAATTAAAGTAAGACAAATTCACTGGGTCCCAGTTCAAGATGGCAATGTAGGGAGATCCTGAGCTTCTCTCCTCTCATGGATGCACTGAGTCTACAGCTATGCATGGAATGGTTTCCTTTTTAAAAGAACTGAAGTCCGGCTGAGCGATGACTCCACACAGAGCGATGGAGAAGAAAACCACATGGAGGCTGGGCCTCCTCTTGCCATAAACCCTGCTTCTTGCCCAGTGACGGGAGCTCCTCCCTAAGGAGCCGAGGTTTCGAGCCCCAAATGGGGCACCTTGACTTTTAGGACCTGTGTCTGAGTCCCTTAAACATCTAACTTTGAGAACCAATGAGGCTTCTGTCCTGAGAGCAAACAACAAACAGCTCTTAAAGGGCTTGTGTGCTTGAGCTCAGCTGCCCCAGGGCCCATCTTAAAGGCAGCTTATCATGCCCAGCTCAGAGTGAAGTAGGCTCAGCTGCTATAGTAAAGAAGGCCCTGAGCTGGCGTCTGGCTCCACTCAGCACACTCCCGGAGCCTGCTGGCTACTCTCCTGGGTGGAGACAGGTGGGCGCCACCCCCATGCTGTCTCCTTGCTGTTTCGGGGGGAGCACCCACGTGTCTGGTTCCCTGACGTCTGTGGTCACCACCAGGTGACACCGCTCAACTGCCTTGCTATGGAGGTCAAGAGGGCTTGCATTCCTGGTCCCATGAGACTCTGATGGTTGGTGTTTCCCCACAAGGAGTCCATACTCCTGTCTGGTCCCCTGCTATTTGCTGCTGCCTAGGGACACCCCTATGTTGCCTGACTGTGGTGGCCAGCAGGGTACTGTAGGACCACAACCAGTGGAGAAAGGTTTTTTAAACAGCTGTCTCCACCAGAGCACAGCAGGAGGCAACAGACCCAGGAAGCTGGTCTTTCAGTGAAGAAGGCTGATTTGCTAATCCTCATGGCTGTGGTCCAAGGGGTAGGCTTCTAACTATTCACACATCTGGGGCTGACTGTAATCCTTTTCAGAGACCTCAGAAGGTGGGTAATATCTTCACCCTCTCCCTCTGCTGGGCCCCAGGGTAGTGTCTCCTGGTGGGGAGCTGTATATGTGACTGGGGCCCGGGTTTTTAACCTGTGGTGCCCCAGTTTTGTGGCTGGCTCTGGTGGCTGGTCAGCGGGGGGACTTGCATTCCTGGGCCCCATAGGACTCTCCTTCAGAGAAATGTTTCTCAAGAGACTCCCACCCCCAGGGCACCCACCTCCCCAGGCCAAGTCTTTCTGGGAAGGAGGCCTCTCTGCCATCCTGGAACTTCAGGTTTGGCCCATATATCTAGTGGTGACAGAGTGGATCTCAGGAACAGAGGCTCGGGATGCTGCCTTGATGCCCTCCCTCTCTCTTGCTCCAGACTGCTGGTGTTTATCAGAAAAGAGCTTATATATTCCTCTGGGGCCCCAAGTTTTTGCAACTGCCACCAGGGTCACCTCTATATCTCCCGGCTTGGGTGGCCAGTGGGACTTACACTAACGGTCCTACAGGACTGCATTTATTTTAAATACATACTTAAAAAAAAGTTGTTGCCTGCCTGAGGCTCTGTCTTCCAATCAGCCTGAATGAAGTGCTGAGATCCTTTCATTAGGGATACTATCAGGTCTTGGGTTAAGTTTAAGGGATGAAGGGTTAGTTGCTCAGTCGTGCCTGACTCTTTGCGACCCCATGGACTGCAGCCCACCAGGCTTCTCTGTCCATGGGATTCTCCATTCAAGAATGCTGGAGTGGGCTGCCATTTCCTTCTCCAGGGTATCTTCCTGACCTAGGGATTGAACTTAGATTCTTTACCGACAGAGCTACAAGGGAAGCTATCACGTCTTGGCACACCCTCAACTACTATGAACCATTGACAATGTAATAGGCTCTTGGAAAATCACAAAGATTTGAGAGAAAAGAAAGAGCTGAGGCAGGATTGAGTGACAAGGTTCATCTCCTACATGAGGCCACTCCTTCAAGGCTGGAAGAGGTTGCTGTTTCAAGTACTATAGAAGCCAAGACAGAGTCAAGTACAATGAAGAAACAGAGGAATATTTTCCAAATGAAAGAATAATATAAAACCTTAGGAGAATACTTTAATGAAAGTGATGTCATTTACCTAAAAAAGAGTTCAAAGTAATGGTCATAAAGATGCTTACCAACCTGGGGAGAAGAATGAATCAGGTCAGTTAGTTCAGTTGCTCAGTCGTGTCTGACTCTTTGTGACCCCATGAATCACAGCACGCCAGGCCTCCCTGTCCATCACCAACTCCTGGAGTTCACTCAGACTCACCTCCATCGAGTCAGTGATGCCATCCAGCCATCTCATCCTCTGTTGTCCCCTTCTCCTCCTGCCCCCAATCCCTCCCAGCATCAAAGTCTTTTCCAATGAGTCAACTCTTCTCATGAGGTGGCCAAAGTACTGGAGTTTCAGCTTTAGCATCATTCCTTCCAAAGAAATCCCAGGGCTGATCTCCTTTAGAATGGACTGGTTGGATCTCCTTGCAGTCCAAGGGACCCTCAAGAGTCTTCTCCAACACCACAGTTCAAAAGCATTAATTCTTTGGTGCTCAGCCTTCTTCACAGTCCAACTCTCACATCCATACATGACTACTGGAAAAACCATAGCCTTGACTAGACGGACCTTAGTTGGCAAAGTAATGTCTCTGCTTTTGAATATGCTATCTAGGTTGATCATAACTTTTCTTCCAAGGAGAAAGCATCTTTTAATTTCATGGCTACATAACCATCTGCAGTGATTTTGGAGCCTAAAAAAATAGTCTGACACTGTTTCCACTGTTTCCCCATCTATGTCCCATGAAGTGATGGGACTGGATGCCATGATCTTCATTTTCTGAATGTTGAGCTTTAAACCAACTTTTTCACTCTCCTCTTTTACTTTCATCAAGTGGCTTTTTAGCTCCTCTTCACTTTCTGCCATAAGGGTGTCATCTGCATATCTGAGGTTATTGATATTTCTCCCAGCAATCTTGATTCCAGAAGAATGGATGAACTTCAGTAAAGAGATGGAAAACATAAGAAAGCACCAAATGGAAGCCACAGAGCTTAACAATGCACTAATTGAACTGTAAACTACACCAGAAAGATTTAAGAGCAGACTAGATGAAGGCATGAAATTAAAAGACACTTGCTCTTTGGGAGAAAAGTTATGACTAACCTAGACAGCATATTAACAAGCAGAGACATTACTTTGCCAACAAAGGTCCATCTAGTCAAAGCTATGGTTTTTACAGTAGTCATGTATGGATGCGAGAGTTGGACTGTAAAGAAAGCTGAGCACCGAAGAATTGATGCTTTTGAACTGTGATGTTGGAGAAGACTCTTGAGAGTCCCTAGGACTGCAAGGAGATCCAACCAGTCCATTCTAAAGGAAATCAGTCCTGACTATTCATTGGAAGGACTGATGCTGAAGCTGAAACTCCAATACTTTGGCTACCTGAGGCAAAGAACTGACCCATTTGAAAAGACCCTGATGCTGGGAAAGACTGAAGGCAGGAGAAGAAGGAGTCGACAGAGGATAAGATGGTTGGATGACATCACGGACTCAAGGGACATGAGTTTGAGTAAACTCCGGGAGTTGGCAATAGACAGGGAGGCCTGGTGTGCTGCAGTCCATGTGTCGCAAAGAGTTGGACATGAGTGAGCAACTGAGCTGAGCTGAACTGAAATGAGATGAAGCAGAAGAAAGCACAAGTCAATAGAAGACAAGATAATGTAACTCATCTAATTGGGGCAGTACAAAGAATGAAAAAAAAAGTGAAGATGGCTTAAGAGACTACCGCGACAATGTCAAACAGATATTCATATCATAATATCATAGGGCCCCCAGAAGAACAGATGGAGAAAGGAAAATAAATTTTATTTGAGGAAATAATGCTAAAATCCTCCTTAACTTGGGGGTAGGAAACAGACATTTAGATCCAGGAAACCTAGAGTTCCAAATAAGATGAACCCAAAGAGATCCATATACCAAGATACTTTATAATCCAAAAATTAAAAAGTTAAAGATGAGAAAATGTTAAAATCAACAAAAGAAAAACTACTTGTTATGTATGAGGGAACCCTCATGACTATCAGCAGGTTTTCAGCAGAAACTTTGCAGCCCCAAACAGAGTGGCATGACATATTCAACACATATATATGGAATTTAGAAAGATGGTAATGATAACCCTGTATGTGAGACAGCAAAAGAGACTCAGATGTATAGAATAGTCTTTTGGACTCTGTGGGAGAGGGTGAGAGTGGGATGATTTGGGAGAATGGCATTGAAACATGTATAATATCATATGTGAAACAAATCACCAGTCCAGGTTCGATGCAGGATACAAGATGCTTGGGGCTGGTGCACTGGGATGACCCAGAGGGATTGTATGGGGAGGGAGGTGGGAGGGGGGTTCAGGATGGGGAACACGTGTACACACGTGGTGGATTCATGTTGATATATGGTAAAACCAATACAATATTATTAAGTAATTAGACTCTAATTAAAATAAATTTATATTAAAAAATAAAATAAATAAATAAAATAAAATTTTTTAAAAAGTGCTGAGAGAAAATAAAACCTTCCAACCAAGAATACTCTATCCAGCAAAGTTATCATCCAGAATTGGATGAGAGAGAGTTTTCTAGACAAGCAAAAGCTAAAGGAATTCATTACCACCAAATTAGCCTTACAAGAAATAATAAAGGGACTTCTTTTAGCCAAAAGACAAGGGTGCTATTTAGTAATAAGAAAACACTGGAAAAGTAAATGTATAGTAATAAAACACTGGAGTAATCACTTATAAAGCTAGTATGAATGTTCATAGACAAATTAATAAAAATAACTAGGAGTAAAGTAATTAGTTAAGGAATGCTGCTGCTGCTGCTGCTAAGTTGCTTCAGTCATGCTGACTCTGTGCGACCCCATAGATGGCAGCCCACCAGGCTTCCCAGTCTCTGGGATTCTCCAGGCAAGAACACTGGAGTGGGTTGCCATTTCCTTCTCCAATGCATGAAAGGAAAAGTGAAAGGGAAGTTGCTCAGTCATGTCCGACTCTTAGCGACCCCATGGACTGCAGCCCACCAGGCTCCTCTGTCCATGGGGTTTTCCAGGCAAGAGTACTGGAGTGGATTGCCATTGCCTTCTCCAAGTTAAGGAATACATGAGACAAAAAGGTGTGAATAAAATGTTGAACTGTAGAGTAATAAATTCATAAATGTAGTACAATCCTAGATAAAAATTTAATTAATGAGAACAATAAAGTATGCAATGTTAATGAAAGGTACAGGCTATGGTTAAGTTGGCATTCACACTATTCGCATCATGATTTCTAAATATTTTCTTCTCTCTCTTTTTTTTTTCGCCATACCACAAGGCATGTGGAAAGCGTAGTTCCCTGACCAGGGATCAAACTCACAGCCTCTGCAGTGAAGCCCTGAATCTTAACCATTGGATCACCAGGGAAGTCCCATTTTATTTTCTAATAGGGACAAATTAGCCAGATTTTCATCCCTTCCTCCCAACTTATCATCCATTTTATCTAGATGAAATGATTATATATTTTGAGACACTGGATTTATTTGAAATGCCTACTGTCTTAGTCCCATTGTCACCTATTTGGCTTAAAATTCTTTGTAGAAATCTCTAAGCTCTCCAGAGTCAGATGAGGCCACATGAAACAAACAAACCATAAAATAAGAGATCACTTGCTTCTTTGATTTGTAGTATACACAAAAGTTTTTCAAAGTGAGATATAAACAAGTTGTATTTCCTAAAAAAATTTAAACTTGTTATAGTTGACATATCTGAGGATCTCGGTGGAACTTAGTCCAGGGACATTTGCCACATATTAAAACTACAGAATTCTGAGTTATAAACATTTTAGCATTTCCACATGGCTAATAAAGAGCCACAAAGTACCACTGAAACTGCTATAAAATTTCCTGCTGTGAGACCAAAGTTTGTAGAACTTTGTAGCTAGTTTGTAGAACTCAATTCCTTGTGTCAATGTTTTCTGAGGCTCAGGTTTTTTTTTTTTTTTTTTTTTTAATTAATGAAATCTCTGAGTCCTGACTGTCTTAACACTTACCAAGTGGCTATGGTCTTGGAAACTTGTTGCATCACATCATTTGACCCTAAATATTTTCAATTAAAACATTTCAATAAAATATTTTCCTTAAAATGCTATACAGAAGAGATTTTGAACGTTCACAGTTAGAAATATACTCCCCCCCCCCACAAAGAATTAAAAGCATGATTCTAAGGAACATTAGGGCTGTTGGCACCTCTTATATATTTCTCATTGTCTTTTAACATAGTTTGGGGCTTAGGAAACCAGAAGTAATAATTTTAGTTGAAAATATGTGATTTCCAGAAACCAGAATACAGTGTAAAAAGAGAAAGAAGAGAAAGGAAGACGTGCCTCAGAAGACACTGTGGACAGATGCTTCTCATAAACAATGTGAGCAGATTGGTTTTTAATAGACAGTGTAGCTTTTCATGAGCTGGTAATTTCTTGCAGCAGTAATATTAATTAATCTTTTTCTATGCAGTGCTGGGTCCCAAACCAACACAACTCTGTGGGCAGAGCAGTTTATCATCTTCCCCAGCAGTTAGAGAAATGAATGAAGGTGGATCCCTGAAGGCAAAAGAGAGAGCCCGCCGACACGCCATCTCTGCTCTTACCAGTCTCTTTTCTGAAGGGGACACTGTAGGACTGCGCCGGCTCAGCCACGTGGCTGAGACGCAGCTTCTTTTCGCTTTCTGCCATTTCTCTTGCCTTTCCATGTTTGTTTCTGCCAGGAGAGATGGAGTAATCTTTACCCACCATCCACAGAATCACACATCTAAGCATGGAAGTGTCAAATCTTTTGTGGACTTCTGACTACAGTTCAGGGCTTCCCTAGTTCCAGTAGTCATGTATGGATGTGAGAGTTGGACTGTAAAGAAGGCTGAGCGCCAAAGAATTGATGCTTTTGAACTGTGGTGTTGGAGAAGACTCTTGAGAGTCTCTTGGACTACAAGGAGATCCAAACAGTCCATTCTGAAGGAGATTAACCCTGGGATTTCTTTGGAAGGAATGATGCTAAAGCTGAAACTCCAGTACTTGGACCCCACATGCAAAGAGTTGACTCATTGGAAAAGAGTCTGATGCTGGGAAGGATTGGGGGCAGGAGGAGAAGGGGACGACAGAGGATGAGATGGCTGGATGGCATCACTGACTCAATGGATGCGAGTCTGAGTGAACTCTGGGATTTGGTGATGGACAGACAGGGAGGCCTGGCGTGCTGTGATTCATGGGGTCGCAAAGAGTCAGACATGACTGAGCGACTGAACTGAAGTGAACTAGTAGCTCAGATGGTAAAGCATCTGCCTGCAGTGCAGGAGACCTGGGTTCGATCCCTGGGTCAGGAAGATCCCTTGGAGAAGGAAATGGTAACCCACTACAGTCTTCTTGCCTGGGGAATTCCATTGAAGAGGAGCCTGGCGGGCTGTAGTCCATGGGGTCACAAGAGTCGGACAAGACTGAGAGACTAACACACACACACACACACACACACACACACACACACACACACACACACACAGAGTACATTTCATATGAAATACAAAGCCTCCGTCTCAGCTCACAAGGCTCTGTGCTATAGACGGCTGTTCCCTGCAGCACTACCTTGTCTCAGTCTGCAAGGCTCCAGCTGAAACCTTTCCCCTGGGTTCCCTGAACTACTGAGCAAGCTCCTCCCTCCCACAAGCTATTCTCTACCCCAAATCCTCCTCCCTCCCCGCCTGGATGATACCACCTTCAAATTTCAATAAAGCCACCTGGCTTTTTCTTCCTTCTGTGGTTCCGTTTCCTTTAAAGCTTATATCATGAGTTCTAATTGCATGTGTACATTTGGGTATTTGTTTTTCGTTTGTTTCTTTTATAATCCTAGTGTCATATAAACTCCATGAGGCCATGCACCGAGGCTGTTTTGGCTGGAACATGCCAGAAGAGCCACTGGCACACAGTAGGCACTCCGTTAAAGAATGGTTGGATGCATAAGGACATGGTTATTTGTAGATCTAGTCTCTTTTAAAAAATTAATTAATTTATTTGACTGCTTTGGGTCTTCGTCATGGCATGTGGGATCTGGTTTCCTGGCCAGGGATTGAACCTGGGCCCCCTGCATTGGGAGCATGGAGTCTTAGGCACTGGGCTACCAGGGAATTCCCTTGTAGATCTATTCTGATGATGTTGGTCTCTTAGGAATATATTTGGCTGGCCAGGAAGATCGTTTGGTTGGGAGAATGGCATTGAAACATGTATACTATCATGTAAGAAACGAATAGCCAGTCTATGTTTGATGCAGGATACAGGATGCTTGGGGCTGGTGCATGGGGATGATCCAGAGAGATGATATGGGGTAGGAGGTGGGAGGGGGGTTCATGTTTGGGAACTCATGTACACCTGTGGTGGATTCATGTCAATGTATGGCAAAACCAATACAGTATTGTAAAGTAAAATAAAGTAAAAATGAAAAGTAAAAAATAATAAAATACACATTTCATTTTCACCAAGAATTATTTTGAGACAACATATTCACCATTTTGTTCCAATACCTTCTGCCATTTTTCAGGTGACTTCATAATTCCATTTTCCCTCAAATTTTTTATCTTTTTTGAGCAAAGAGCTATTCCAGGTATCCTTTATAGTCTTCCAGGGAATACATTTTTTTTGTCCATTAAGAGAATTTTGTGAAGATCAAAATAAATGGAAATCCATAGGTATAATGTTTGGAGAATACAGTGGATGAATCCAAACTTCCCAGCTAAGCTGTAACAGTTTTTTTGCTGGTCATCAAAGAAACATGTGGTCTTGAGTTATCCTGATGGAAGATTATATATTTTCTGTTGACTAATTGTGTACACTTTTCATTGAGTCTGCTTTCAGTTGGTCTAACTGGGAGCAGTACCTGTTGGAATTAATTCTTTGGCTTTCCAGAAGGAGCTCATAATAGAGTACTCCCTTCCAATTCTACCATATACACAACATCGCTTTCTTTGGATGAAGACCAGGCTTCGATGTGGTTGGTGATGGTTCACTTCGCTTGTCTCATGATCTCTTCTGTTCCACATTACTGTACAGTATCCACTTTTCATTGTTCATCACAATTTGCTTTAAAAATAGAATGTTTTCATTGTGTTTAAGTGAGAAATTGCATGCGGAAATATGGTCAAGGAGGTTTTTTCACTTAACTTATGTGGAACCCAAACATCAAAGTAATTAACATAACCAAATTGGTGCAAATGATTTTCAGCACTTGATTTGGATATTCTGAGTATGTTGGCTACCTCCCTTGTGGTATAATGTTGTTTCTTCTCAATATCTTGATTTGATCTCTATCAACTTCAACTGGCCTATCAGACTGGAGTATCATCCAGAGAGAAATTTCCAGCATGAAGCTTCCAAAACCACTTGTGACACATTCAGTCAGTCACAGCACCTTCTCCATACACCGCACAAAGCTTTTTGTGTTTCAGTTGCATTTTTACCTTTCTTGAAATAATAAAGCATAATGTGACAAAAATGTTGCTTTTTTCTTCCACCTTCAGTTCTCAAATGGCTACACAATAATTCACCAATTTTGATAAGGTTTTTTTTTTTTTTAATGCACACTGAAATGACAGCTGTCACAATACAATCTAGTGGCTCAGATGGTAAAGAATCGGCCTGCAGTGCAAGAGACCTGGGATCAATCCCTGGGTTTGGAAGTTCACCTGGAGAAAGGAATAGCCACCCACTCTAGTATTCACACATGGAGAATTCCATGGACAGAGAAGCCTGGTGGGCTATAGTCCATGGGGTCGCAAAGAGTTAGACATGACTGAGTGATTAAAACACACACACACACACACACACACACACACACACACACACAGGCTGCTAGAATCACAGAAAGAGATGAAAGAAATCCAGCCTCCGCCCCCCTCCGCCAATGTACTACAAGGACCGTATACCCCTTAGCCTGTCATTCATTTTTATGCATGATCATCCACTCTTCATCAAACCCAGCAGAACAGCACACAGGTCTGTTTTTCTCTCTTTTTTTTTTTTTTTTTTTTGAGTCTTCATTTCCATATGAAGGGTCTCAGGTCCTGAGAAATTTATATTAAAGCAATTTATGTGCTTCCCCGCCCCCCCCCCCCATTAATCTTTGTTAGTTTATTTTTCAGACCTAGTCAGGGACTCTAGGAAGGTGGTGAAAACTTTTCCCTCCCCTCCAGGACCCCCCCTCCCCACCGGTAGTCTCTTTATCTCATTTTGAAGAGCTTACTAAGCAGTTTTGACCTTTATATAATTACTGACTCCATAGTAACACGACATTAATTTCAGCTCAGAAACAATTGCTAATTACGCTTTATGGTTTCAAAAAACCTGTCATGAATTCATATCTCAGGTACATGGGAAGTTGTTTAAAAAGAAAAGAAAAGAAAATGCTAGTAAGTCTCAGATAAGCAAGTTATAATTAGAAGGTGAACTACAAGAAAAAGACAAAGATGAACTTCAGTATAAATAGTCAGTATAAACAGTATAAATATTTCCCCAATGAGTGTTTTTGATATTACCTATGAAGTATTAAAAACTGTTCTAATTTAGTAAACTGTGATTGAATTATATTAGTACATTTTTCCAAACTCATCCTGACCTGAAAAGGAAACCTCTGTGTTCAAAATCGAACCCACAGACAAAAACTGTGTTTCTAGGTCTCTTTTATTTGAAGATCATGTAAGGAAGTAGAGTAGCATATACTAGGTAACTAAAGCACAAGTAGGGAGTGTGCTCTAGTCTACTAAGTAACCCACCAGAAATGATGGCCTTCACTGTATGCTTAGAGTCCTTAGGAGGCTTATACATACAATAAGACCACCAGTATAGAGTCAGTCATAATACAGAACTGGGGCTGGGTCCTCTGATACTGTCTGAGTGAACTATTAAACCATTGCCATTGTCTAGTAAGCTGTCAATGGAGGGATTTTTCTGGCATTTTTTTTCCCTGCAAACTGCCCCCAACCCCAGACCCTTTCGGAGGGACATACTTTGAAAGTATCAACAGTTTCCAGCTGAAGGATCCATGTGTCTTAAAATTTTCTTTACATCCTTAACTGACAAAGTTACTACCCATATTATGGTCACAAAACCAATTTAGGTTCAGTGATTCAGTGAGTTTTGAATTCTTGATTCCCAGTTTTGATTTGCTCCACTTGGAGACTGACTGTCAGGATGTTCAATTCAAGGTTCCCTAGGATGAAAGATTAGCTAACAGATTTTGAGTGTTTAGTAATAAGTACTTCCTAAGATTCCCTGGTGGCTCAGATGGTAAAGTGTCTGCCTGCAATGCAGGAGACCCAGGTTCGATCCCTGGGTTGGGAAGATCCCCTGGAGAAGGCAAAGGCAATGCACTCCAGTACCCTTGCCTGGAAAATCCCATGCACAGGGGAGCCTGGTAGGCTACAGTTCATGGGGTCGCAACGGACATGACTGAGCAACGTCACTCACCTCACTTCACTTACTAAGCATTATATTTATTAAGAATTTAATGTGGTTTATTTAGCTCATGCAGTTCTTGGTACAGCCTAGAGTAAGAGAGTCTCTTATGTTTCTGTCTCTGCAGATGCACAAATGGAAGCACACAGAGATTCTCACGTTCCAGCAAGATCCTAAGTTCAGTAACAAGCAGAGCTGAGACTTCACCCACAGTTCCCGGCCCCACCAGCGACTGCTCTTTGCCAGTCACTGACCACCTGGGGCACCAGAAATGCCCCGGACTTCTGTTTCTTGCTGGTCTCCCACTTGTCCCCAAACATAATGTGCTGTCCACCCCAACCCCATGGGCTTTCTAAACGTGCCATGCATGCATCTTTGTTCTCACATTTGACCACTGGTTACAGGAAATGGTTGATCTAAATATTCACGTGTAGCCAAACCACTATGCTTTAAAAAAAGAAAACATACTACACATAAATATAAAAAGTATTGGCTAAGATTTAGTAAGAAAAATATTTCTAAAAGACAGACTGGAATCGGGTGAAGAATTGGGACCATTAACAGTGTTCTGAGCAAAAATGTAGAAGGTAGAAAAAGCAAAGGACATAGGGCTTTTTCTTCACTGAAATGAGCTTCAGGGAATTAAAGGTTATGATTTCTGGATTCTGAAGTAACATCCGAGGTGCAGGGAAGTCTTTAAGAAGTAGCTTTCTCTGCCCCATTAGCAGCAGAATGAATTGGGAAGTGTAAATGACCCACACAGGTCACAGCTGGTCTGATGGGTGGAGTCCCGCTCCTGTCACACTTGAGGGGTCAGATTTCCATTAAAAAAAAAATATATATATATATATATATATATATATATATATTTTTAGTTGAAGGATAATTGCTTTACAATACTGTAGTGGTTTCAGCCATATATTCACGCGAAACAGCCATATATTCCCTCCCTCTTGAAACTCCCTCCCACCTCCCACCCCCTCCCAGCTATCTGTGTTATCCAGAGCCCAGGTTTGAGTTCCCTGAGTCATACAGCACATTCTCACTGGCTATCTGTTTTACACATGGTGGAGTATACGTGGTGGTCCATGCTGCTCTCTCAATTCGTCCCCCCCTCCCCTCCCCCCGTGTGCACAAGTCTGTTCTCTGTGTCTGGGTCTCCATTGCTGCCCTGCAAATAGGTTCATCAGTACCATCTTTCTAGATTCCAAGCATGCTTCAGTCGTATCTGACTGTTTGCGCCCCCACGGGTATAGCCTTCCAGGCTCCTCTGTCCATGGGATTCTCCAGGCAAGAATATTGGAGCAGGTTGCTGTGCCCTCCTGCAGGGGATCTTTCTGAACCAGGGATCGAACTCTCATCTCTTATATCTACCCGCATTGGCAGGAGAGTTGTTTAGCACTAGGGCCACCTGGGAAGCCCCTATATTCCATATATCTGTGTTACTATATGATATTTGTTTTTCTCTTTCTGACTTACTTCACTCTCCATAATAGGCTCTAGGTTCATCCATCTCATGAGTACTGACTCAGATTGTTCCTTTTTATGGCTGAGTAATACTCCCTTGTGTATATGTACCACAGCTTCCTTATCCAGTCATCTGTTGATGGACATCTAGGTTACTTCCGTGTCCAGCTATTGAGAATTGTGCTGCAGTGAACACTGGGATACATGTGTCTTTTTCAATTATGGTTTTCTCAAGGTATATGCCCAGTAGTGGGTCTGTTGGGTCATATGGTAGTTTTACTTTGTTTTTAAAGGAATCTCCACACTGTCTTCCATAGTGGCTGTATCAATTTACATTCCTACTGACAGTGCAAGAGGGTTCCCATTTCTCCACATCCTCTTCAGCATTTATTGTTTGTAGATTTTTGGATGATGGCCATTCTGACTGGTGTGAGGTCATCGGTCTGACCACCTCCTATAGTAATGGAAATAAAAATCAAAAATAAACAAGTGGGGCCTAATAAAACTTAAAAGCTTTTGCACAGCAAATGAAACTATAAACAAGGTGAAAAAAGCAATCCTCAGAATGGGAGAAAACAATAGCAAATGAAACTTTTTCTAAAATATACAAGTGGCTCATTCAACTCAATACCAGAAAAACAAACAGCCCAAACTGTGGTACATATACACAATGGAGTATTACTCAGCCGTTAAAAAGAATTCATTTGAATCAGTTCTGATGAGATGGATGAAACTGGAGCCGATTATACAGAGTGAAGTAAGCCAGAAAGAAAAACACCAATACAGTATACTAACACATATATATGGAATTTAGGAAGATGGCAATGACGACCCTGTATGCAAGACAGGAAAAAAGACACAGATGTGTATAACGGACTTTTGGACTCAGAGGGAGAGGGAGAGGGTGGGATGATTTGGGAGAATGGCATTCTAACATGTATACTATCATGTAAGAATCGAATCGCCAGTCTATGTCTGACGCAGGATACAGCATGCTTGGGGCTGGTGCATGGGGATGACCTAGAGAGATGTTATGGGGAGGGAGGTGGGAGGGGGGTTCATGTTTGGGAACGCCTGTAAGAATTAAAGATTTTAAAATTAAAAAAAAAAAGTGGGCAAAAGACCCACACAGACATTTCTCCAAGGACACACAGATGGTTAACAAACACGTGAAAAGATGCTCAACATTGTTTATTGCTGCTGCTGCTGCTGCTAAGTCGGTTCAGTTGTGTCCGACTCTGTGCGACCCCATAGACGGCAGCCCACCAGACTCCCCCGTCCCTGGGACTCTCCAGGCAAAAACACTGGAGTGGGTTGCCATTTCCTTCTCCACTGAATGAAAGTGAAAAGTGAAAGTGAAGTCTCTCAGTCGTGTCCGACTCCTAGCCACCCCATGGACTGCAGCCTACTAGGCTCCCCCGTCCCTGGGACTCTCCAGGTAAGAACACTGGAGTGGGTTGCCATTTCCTTCTCCAAGTGCAAATCAAAATTACAAGGAGATAGCACCTCACACGTTCCTTTGATTAATTAGTGGATGAGGGGGACCCTGGTGCTGACACAGGCACACAAGAGGGTGAGGAGGTGGACATCGAGGGCCTCAGGGAGCAGTTAGGATAGGATTCTGGGGACCTGTGCCTCTCCCTGGCCACACACTGACAGCTGGAAATGGCCAGTGAACTCACATGGAGCATGTCCGTGCTGGACAACAAAGCTCAGGCACAGACCACACAATGGGTCTGCCACTACCAGCAGGCCTTTTTGATACCAGTCCTTTCTCTGAAAAACAAACCCACCTAGCACAGTTTGCCAAAATCTGGGCATCTAACTGAAGTAATTAATAAGCTTTCACTTTCTGACTTTTTTTTTTTTTCCCCCAGAGAAGATGCTCAACAGAGTAACTAAAAGATGGAGCCAGACACCTGGGTGGGATTCTTGATTCTGTCATTTGTTAGCTGCTCAGTTTGGGGGACTTCTCTGGCTCCTTGTTTCCTCACCTGTAAAATGGATGAAATAATGATGTCTACCTCACAGGCTTGCCATGAAAATTAAATGAGTAAATGACTGAAAAGCATTTGGAAAAGCACCTGACATACATGAGTTATGAGCCCAACTACTCAACATATGCTCGTTGTTGTTATGATGACAATTTATGTCAGTATTGCTGGAAACTAGGCACAGCAGTGGGTAGAAATAGCTACGTTGTGGGGTTCCTGTCTCACCAATAACCTTGGCCCTTATAGCCTGCAGAAGGGGCAGGTCCCAGAGACCATATAAATATTCTGTGCCTGCCTTTTTTCCCTTGGTTGCAGAATCACTAGCCCAGAGGCAAACACCTGATCCAGGGCCAACTAGTCCTTCGGTTGACCACGGATACTCAAGTCATTTGGGGAAATGTTTTATAGAATCAGGGCCAACATCAGGCCAATGCCATGTGATTTTCAGTGCTGTGTGTTAACTTGAACTTGTTGACACGGGTTTTATTTTTCCTGTAACCTATTTTACGAAGTCACAAATAATACACCCGCCTGCGTGTGTGCGTGTGTGTGTGCTAAGTCGTGTCTGACTCTTTATCATGTATGACTCTTTATGACCCCATGGACCTCTGTCCATGGACGTCTCCAGGCAGTAATGCTGGAGTGGGTTACCATGCCCTTCTCCAGGGGATCTTCCTGACCCAGGGATTGAACCTAAGTCTCCTGTATTGGCAAGCAGGTTCTTTGCTACTAGCACCACCTGGGAAGCCCAAGTAATACACCTAGGGACCCACTGAATAGATAGGACCCCCGAATTTTCCCTGGAGGCTATTTGTCCCAGGTATCATCATGTACTTATCCCCGCCCCCCGCACTGTCTTCATTGGTTTGGTTGGGTGCTCTAGGGGAAGGAGCTGTAAGCTCCCAGTTTCTCTGGCAACTCTGATTGGGAACTTGGCAGATGGCATTTTTCTCCATTGCTCTGACTCCCTCCCCCTCACCCTGTTCTCAAAGATTTGGAAGGAACAGAACTCACTTCTCCCCATAAAAGAACTCTCTCTCATGACTCTGAAACATATTCACAAAAATGGTTAATTTCTTGTTCAGAGATTTTTTTTTAAATTCCAGAGATCATTAAAATAATAACCACCTCAACGAGGTTCTGCCAGTTAAAGACCATCCAAAGCATCTTTCAAGGATACACAGCTTTACAAAATACCTACAGATGCTGGTGGAAAACAGTAGTACCATCCTTAACTAGATTCGGCTTGGGTTTAAACAGAGTCAAGCAGGACTGAGAGATTTTAGGCTGCTACTGTGCTCTAGGAATCCTTAAGAAACAGAGAACCCAGTGTGGAAAGCTGAACCTAGATCCATGGTTCTCAGTCAAAGACAATTTTGTCTGTCTACCTCCCCCACCCTCCCTGGGACATCTGACAGTGTCTGGGGACAGTTTTGATTGTCACAACTTGGGGAGTGGAGGGGTCACTACTGAATTGGTGGACAAAGTCTGCTCAACATCCTACAAAGCACAGGGCAGGCACCTACAACAAACAATGGCTGCCCCAAATGTCAGTAGTGCTGAGAAAGAGAAATCCTGGTCTAGATTAGAGTAACTTGACCTGTCAATATCAGCAGTGACTTGAGGAGGTTGTTCTGGGCTTCCCTGGTGGCTCGGATGGTAAAGAATCCACCTGCAATGTGGAAGACCTGGGTTTGATCCATGGGTCAGGAAGATCCCCTGGAGAAGGAAATGGCAACCCGCTCCAGTACTCTTGCTTGGAAAATCCTATGGATGGAGCATCCCGGTAGGCTACAGTCCATGGGGTCGCAAAGAGTCAGACACGACTGAACGACTTCACTTGGGGCAGTAGGGTGGGAGGTAGAGGTGGGAGCAGGCTCCCTTCCACAGCTTTCTTTCCCAGGGCACAATACCTTGTGAAAAGCTCTAAAATCTTCTAGAAACTGTGCCATAATAAATTTCCTGAACGTCTCCAATGTCTCTAGTGCAAGGGGATGCTTTTTTTTCCCCAAATCTCTCAGTCCTATTATAGTTATTCTTTCAAAACTGAGCCCCCTCAGGACACTCCCCTGTCACCTCCTCTGGACCATGTCTCCCTGAAACCCTGGCATGTCATGGAGTGGTGGCCCTCTGAGATGCCTGGAAAAGGCATCTTCACCAGGGCCAGTATAACCACTGCTCATCCCTCCCTCTGCAGAGAGGCAGTTGGCTTTCTCTGGCTAACCACTGGGGCCAGTCAGCTGTATACAGAAAAGTGATGTTCCCAAGGATCAGGCGGCTCTTGAGAGATATTAAGCATTTGACATTTCCCCCACTTTCTTCCAGCTTAAATGAAATAAAGCAGGACCATACTTACAATCTGCTCCTTAATATGTGTTATAGTCAATTTTTTTTTTTTTGGTAAATAAAAGCAAACTGATTCAATCAAATCTTGCAGAAAACTGTAGTTGTGTAGGAAAACTCTTCTGATTTACGGAAGGGTGAGGTACTAGAAATACCAGATTGTATGGCACTGAGGTAAAGAACCCGCCTGCTGATGCAGGAGATTGAAGAGACTTGGGTTCAATCCCTAGGCCAGGAAGACTGCCTGGAGGAGGAAATGACAATGCGCGCAAGTATTTCTGCTTGGAGAATCCCGTGGACAGAGGAGCCTGGTGGGCTACAGTCCATGGGGTCTCAAAGAATCAGATATGACAGAAGCTACTTAGCTCATGCACACAAGGTACTAAAGGGAAGCATCCATGTACATCACGGTGGAAATGACCACAGGAAAACGTTTTTCCTTTCAGACTGGGGAAGGCTGACAGCTAAGACCAAAGGCGGGAGAACTCAAGCGGGATGCAGGCTTGTTCATATCCCTGGGTTCTTAGGAGGTGGTGGGTCCACAGAGCTCTCCCAAGGAGGGCGAATGGTCCCTATACCATGGCCCTTGTGCATCTCCTACTTCCCTGTATCATCATGCAGGCCCTGTTGTGTGGTCGGTCCCTTCTGCCTCACTGACACCTCCCCTGAAAGTTCTAAGAGAGCATGTGCTAGCTAGCATCAGTTTCACCTTAAATATTTCCAGGCAAGCATGATATCTGGAAGTTACTGGGTTATGGCTGCATAATGCTCAGGGAAAAGCTTGAATTGTGTTTTCTTTGTATTAGGAATTAATACCCATTACTAATCCTGGGTAAACAATAAAGTGGCTGGAAAGAAAACATAAAATGAGAAATCGCTGCCATAGAAACTGCCGACGATTGCTTTGTCACTGTTTTTTGGAGTTCTGTGAAAGAGCTCAGTTTTAATTATCTAACATTAAAAAAAATGAGTTTTCTTTTAAAAAACTGACTCCATAGCTAAGTCTCAGTTCCCCAAGATTAGCTATCAGGGATAAAACCAAAGCCACTGAGTAACCAAAGTCTAGCGTGTGTGTGTGTGTGTGTGTGTGTGTGTGTGTGTGTGTGTGTGTGTGTGTTAGTCACTCAGTCGTGTCTGACTCTGCAACCCCATCGACTGTGGCCCGCCAGGCTTCTCTGTCCATGGGATTCTCCAGGCAAGAATACTGGCATGGATTGCCAATCCCTTCTCCAGGGATCTTCCCAACCCAGGGGTGGAACCCTGGTCTCCTGCATTGCAGGCAGGTTCTTTACCGTTTGGGCTAGTCTGGGGAGGAGGTCAATTAACGAATTTGTGTGTGGGCTTTGTTTGCACTTGAATTTCTGTGCAAATCCTGCCTTACCTCAGGACCTTGATCCTGCCTGTGATCTTTAGAAGTGTCTGCATGTCACAGACCTTACATTTCAAGTCAGATTCCTTTCTATGTGCTAATATTCCAGCAGGATCTTTTTATATAATTATACATGCTTAGATGGGAAAGCAGAAGTACAGTGAATGAATTTGTCACTTTTCTAATGATTAGAAGTTTTTTGACAGCAATTAAAATTTAGTCTGTGTTTCTGTGGTTATACGTGTGTACAGTTGAAGTACATCATCACACAGAAAAAAGGTCTGCTTTTCATCTTCTTTACCCTTTAATCTTCAAGCTCTTAGCAGAGACACATACATTTCTTATTTTAAAGCAATAATGTTTCATAAAATATGAACACTTAAGATTGTATCTGCTATTTTCAGGGAGATTCAAGGAATAGTTATTTTAGGGGAATTCAAGAAAATTGCTCAATATATATGGAAGCCACTTGATCAATTTTTCTGATTTTTTGTGGCCTTTTTTTAGACACGCAAAAAAAAAAATGTGGATTTTCTTATTTGGGAGCAAAGAACCAACGGTTATTTAATCTTTTAATATAAATTTATTTATTTTAATTGGAGGTTAATTACTTTACAATATTGTATTGGTTGCTTGGGGCTGGTGCACTGAGACGACCCAGAGGGATGGTACGGGGAGGAAGGAGGGAGGAGGGTTCAGGATGGGGAACACGTGTATACCTGTGGCAGAATCTTTCTAAATTAAGAGGTAAAGCATCTTTGAAGCCAGACTGTATTATCATCAGCCAAACTCTACACCCCTCTTAATTAAAACAGACACCCCTGTAGCCTCACAGTTCTTCCTCCAGTCTAACCTAAATACATGTTACTGACACCTCTGGCTACTTCCTATTATGCCTCAGTAGTTAAATTAAAAAAAAAAAAAGAATAGATTTGCATTTTTGCTGCACTTTTTTTTTAATACTAAAATCAAAGTATTAAGTCATTCCTTTGGTATCTTGACTACATAACCCCAGCTCCTCAACCTCTTCTAAATTAACAGGTTCTATTTTCTGATTCTTGCATTATTCTAGTATCTTTCCTCTCCCAGCTTCTTGTGAAAAGGCAGAGCAGCAGAAAAGGCAATGTTCTCAACCAGCGAGTGGGGTGAACAAGCCGGGGACAGCTGGCCAGGCGGGATGATCCGGTCTGGATTCTGTGTGTTTCCTTTGACTAGGAGACCTGCTGAGTTGCAGTTTCCAGAGGCTCCACCCTGCTCTCTGCAGGTACTTAAATCCAGAGCTGCCCAGTCCCAGCTGGAGCCTGAGGGCAGGGGGTCAACTCAGGCTCTCCTGAGGCCACTGCTGCCCCTCCCCGCCAACTTGGCCTCATAAAACACTCTCCTCCACCAAGAAACTAAGATTCCTCAGCTCTTTTGTGCCTTCTTTTATCATTGCATTGGGAGTTCTCCTTTTTAAAACCTGCTTTCATTGTGTTTTATATTTGTTCTTGTATTTTCACATTTTTCAAATGGGGAAAAGAACCCCGTGGCCTGGCAAATGTGGCTGTGGGAATCTGGCCCTTCACACATGAGACCAAATCTCTATATGTACTTCCCCCCATCCGCACCAACAGGTGAGTTCACACAGGTGACCTGGTCCTGGAAGACAGCACCTCTGTGAGCCGTGACAGCCCTACCCCTGAAGTGTGTGTGTGCACGTGCGTGTTTGTGTGTGCCAGTGGCTCAGTCACGTCCAACTCTTTTTGATCCTAGACACTGTAGCCTGCTAGGCTCCTCTGTCCATGGGATTCTCCAGGCAAGAATACCAGAGTAAGTACCCATTCCCTTCTCCAGGGAATGTTCCCAACCCAGGGATCGAACTGGGGTCTCCTTCATTGCTGGCGGACCCTTTACAGTCTAGGCTACCAAGGAAGCCCCCCGAAGGGCCTACTTCAGGTAGTAAAACACATTTGCAGGGCAAAAATTATCCTGTTTCCCTTTCCCCATCAATGAAACAAGCTTATATATCCTTCCTAGTTTTTCTCTAGCACGTTTACTTTATTTTTTGCAGTTTTTATTTTATATTCCCTGATGGCCCAGTGGTAAAGAATCCTCCTGTCAATGCAAAAGACTCAGGCTTTATTGCTGGTCTTGGAAGACCCCCTGGAGAGGGAAATGGCAATCCACTTCAGTATTCTTGCTTGGAGAATCCCATGGACAGAGGAGCCTAGTAGGCTATGGTCTACAGTGTTGCAAAGAGCTGGTAATAACTTAGCCACTGAACAACAACAAAGAGCTCATTAACAGGGCTGTGTTAGTTTCATGTATACAGCAAGGAGATTCAGTTCTACATATATAAAAAATATATATATATGTATATATATATATATATATATATATTTCAGATTCTTTTTCCATTTAGGATATTTCAGAATATTGAACAGCATTCCCTCTTTGATACAGTCGATCCTTGTTGGTTATCTATTTTAAATACAGTGGTGTTCTAGTATGTTTATTATTCTATTTTATAAAGTTCATCCTTGGCCTAGCTTGGACTGAGTAAATAACCTCTCCAGATGCCGCCCGGACAGGTCAGTCTCTCTGCTCTAAACTGCTATATTCTAAGTCCTTGACCTTCAAGCACAAGTAAAAATTGAAAGTGTCGGTCGCTCAGTCATGTCCGACTCTTTGCACCCCCATGGACTGTAGACCACCAGGCTCCTCTGTCCATGGAATTCTTCAGGCAAGAACACTGGAGTGGGGATCCATTCCCTTCTCCAGGGGAGCTTCTTGATCCCCAGGTTTCCTGCATTGCAGGCAAATTCTTTACCATCAGAGCCATCAGGAAAGCCCCTTAAAGCACGAGGCCCCCTTCAAGTCCCTTCAAGTTTGAAGGCTCTACAGGAAAGTAGTTGTATTTTATGCAGCTGTGAGTTAAGAAAGCACAACACAAAATTACCCAAACTCTCTAGGGCTTCTGAATGAGATTTTCTAATCACAACAGCATCTGGGTATCCCTGGAAAATATCTGCAGACATAGATGAGATAACTAATGCTGGTTTTCCAGTAGCGTTGTTTAACAGTGGATGCACACAACCCTTGCACACACAACAGGGACCCCTGCTCCAGGGAATAATCAAGTTGAAACGTATTGTTCAACTCTCATGTTGATCCAATGCCGTTGATTCACGTTCAGGTCCGAATTTCTGTAATTTTACTGCAGGGAATGCATTGAGAATTTTCCAAACGTGTCAGGCATCAATACCACCACTGATTAAGATCTAACTGGCATCTACTGGTAGGGAGAAAAAAGAAAGTGGAAAAACACACTTGGAATTTCCGAGTGCTGCTAATATCCCAAATATTTCCATTAGCGTTTTATCTAAATTAAATTAAGCTTGCAGTTTAGATCATGAATGAAGAATGAAGAACCATGCATCGTGTTCAGAAAAGTTAGACAACTGGTACACAATTGCCCAACTGAAGGTTCCATGACTTGAATTTATATCTGAATTAGTGTAACCATCAAGCCTGAGCATTTTGCACCACATGAGGCTACAAACTTCTCTGATAAATTTAGCATAAAGAAAACACTTGTGGCCATTTCTGGGAAATCACAAACAGTTCTGAAACTAAGCAAGAGGGATCCTGGATTAACGAGGAGGAGGCAAGCTGTATTTTCAAGTGAAGTATCTATAAACTTAGTAAATAGATCTAATCCATTCATGGTCATTAGGAAAAAGTTATGCATTAATATACTCATCAATTCTTCTATGTGCATAGCTCTGTGTTGCCAACAACATGTAATTCCCTCCAGTCACTATTTTCAGTGATGATGAGTATTTTGGCTCCTATCCAAGCTTAATCTGTCAACATTTTAGGATGAGAATGCCATCGGTTGATAAAGATGCTCTGCAGCCACTCACCAGGTGCGCACCTGCTTACTCTCATGTTTGCGCTCCAGCCTCTTCCTCTCCTAGATGTCAATTATTAGAAATCTTACGTGTTTGGACCTTGCTGTGAATAAAGAAAGGAAAATGTGCCCTGGCAAACGGGGAAGAGTAAAATGCATGGGCAAGCCTTCCAAAGCACAGAAGCCATCAGCAAAACTGCCAGCTCAGAAGTAACACAACTTCAGTGGTTAGAGTGCAGCATCTCCAAGGAAAGCAAACTGCCAAAAGGATAATGCTTTTCTGTCTAACAAAATACAAGACCTCCTTTGCCCTGGATTCAGCCTGCAGCATGGATGTTCTTAGGTTCGCAGACTCGTATTGGAGACTTCATTCTAGGGCAGACTCTATGATGAGCCACATGCTGGCCCAGTGAACCCTTTCCTTACTTGGATTTCTGCAGCAGCAGGACTGGTCTCTCCACCACAACACACTCAGGACTCATCCATCCAACCCCTCTTATTGATTGGGCACTATGTTAGGCACTCGTCCGACTCACCACTCGCATGATGGACCCGTCCTTTCCCATCCTTCACATGAAAGCCAGAATGATTTTTCTCAGACCAAAATCGAGTCATGCCATTTTGCTGCTGTGAACTCATCTTGGGCTTCCCCTTGTCCTTGGGGTAAAGTTCAAAGCTTCTCAGTCAGTGTAGCTGGCAATGCTGTTCACACCTAAACTCGGCAGAGCTAGAGTCACAGGTGCAGGCCTTCCCTCCCCAGGCCAGTCCCACCCAGTCCTGCAAAGATCCGAGACAAGGTGTGTCTTCCATTTAGAGCTTCTTGTGAGGATCAGTTGATGAGAAGTTGATTAGTCTCTACCTGCGTCAGTTCTGCTCATGCTGTAGGTACTAAGTCACATTTGCATTCAGCACTTCACATGTATTTTACTCATATTGATCAGTTTATCATGTAGGAAGCTGCCTGGGGACTCAGAACTTTCAAATTTAGAGTTCAATGGTATGTGAGTAAGAGGATAGGAGGTCTAGAGACAAGGTGAAGAAGCAGGCTTAGAAGAATAGTACATAGGGAATAATGAGTTACCAGACTCAAACAGATAAAAAAAATCCTTTCCATTCTATAAGAATGATTATAAACAAAAAATTTAAATATTAAAATGTCTGCACAGTGTTCTTGCCTGAGAAATCCCAACAGAAGAGCCTGGAGGGCTAAAGTCCATGGGATTGCAAACAGTCAGACAGGACTTAGTAACTAAACAATAACAACAACATATTAATCAACTATTGAGGTGAAGAGTAATAGGTAGGAGAAAGCTTCACAGGTGATAGTGATAAAGTTTGTTATTCCATATATAAACATTGATAGAACCAGAGATCAAATTGCCAGCTTCTGTTGGATTATAGAAAAAGCAAGAGAATTCCAGAAAAACATCTATTTCTGCTTTATTGATTACACCAAAGCATTTGACTGTGTGGATAACAACACACTGTGAAAAATTCTTCAAGAGATGGGAATACCAGATCACCTTACCTGCCTCCTGAGAAATCTGTATGTAGGTCAAGGAGCAACAGTTAGATCTGTACATGGAACAACAGACTGGTTCCAAATCGGGAAAGGAGTACATTAAGACTCTATATTGTCACCCCGCTTATATAATTTATATGCAGAGTACATCATGTGAAATGCTGGGCTGGATGAAGCACAAGCTGGAATCAAGATTTCCAGGAGAAATATCAATAGCCTTAGATACGCAGACAGCACCACCCTTATGGTAGCATGAGAAGTGGAATTAAAGAGTCTCTTAATGAAAGAGAGTGAAACAGGTGGCTTAAAACTCAGCATTCAGAAAACTAAGATCATGGCATCTGGTCCCATCACTTCGTGGCAAATAGATGGGGAAACAATGGAAACAGTGACAGACTTTATTTGTTGGGGCTCCAAAATTACTGCAGATGGTGACTGCAGCCATGGAATTAAAAGACGCTTGTTCCTTGGAAGAAAAGCTATGACCAGCTTAGAGAGCATACTAAAAAGCAGAGACATTACTTTGACGACAAAGGTCCATGTTGTCACAGCTTTGGTTTTTCCAGTAGTCGTGTATGGATGTCAGAGTTGGAATAGAAAGAAAGCTGAGCACCAAAGAATTGATGCTTTGGAACTGTGGTGTTGGAGAAGACTCTTGAGAGTCCCTTGGACTGCGGGGAGATCAAACCATTCAATCCTAAAGGAGATCAGTCCTGAATGTTCATTGGAAGGACTGATGCTGAAGCTGAAACTTTAATACTTTGGCCACCTGATGTGAAGAACTGACTTCTTTGAAAAGACCGTGATGCTGGGAAAGATTGGAGGCAGGAAGAGAAGGGGCCGACAGAGGATGAGATGGCTGGATGGCATCATCAACTTGATGGACGTGAGTTTGGGTGAGCTCCGGGAGTTAGTGATGGACAGGGAGGCCTGGCGTGCTGCAGTCCATGGGGTCGCAGAGAGCTGGACATGACTGAGCGACTGGGGACTGACTGATATAATCTGTGTGTGTACTGGCAGATGGTTTCCTTTTCTATCTCTGTCATTGCTGAACAATAAGAGTAGACTTAACTTTAAAGGTTTTACTTCCCGAGTTGTAAGATGAGAAGGTAAAAGAGATGAACTTTAATCTCACATCCAACTCTGGATTCAACACTTTTATTGGCATTTTATTAGAAATGTGTAAGGAATAAAAACAATGATATCTAGTGCTTAGTGTCATAAGCGATCAGCAGATTAGCTTATGGTAAATACTATTCCTGCAATTCAGGTTTATTACCATTATGTAGCAGTGATGAGCCATATCATGCAATTCAAGTAAAAAAGTGATTTCTATCTGGTAAAGGGATTTACACATTTTCTTACAATTTATTATTAAAGATATGACTCTGCATCAAGAAAATTCAGCAGGGCTTAACACTAAAAGAATAATCTGGAATTGTGCTCACTGACGATCACCTTTTACTGTAGCCACTGAATATGAGCTTGCCATCTGGAGTTCTGACGGGATGTCCTAGACCTCTGATCTTACCAAATGGAAACTGTCTGTGATGGTCAGTTCGGAACTGTTTACTTTCTGTATTAGCCACAGCAGGTCTATTTAGAAGAGCCCAGACATCCTTTTAGATATCTTTGCTTTACATAGTTTGTCTTCAATATTGAGGAAACTAAGAAATATCCAAGTAGGTGCACGGTGTCTTTCACACAGGAGTATTGTTGTCACCGCAGTCCTAAGGACCCTGCTCTGGACTAGTCACAATGCAGGCTGGTTGTCTATGCATCTAAGGTGACTTAGCCTCCATTCATGAAAACAGTCTGCTGTTGGCCAAATATCATCATTCTCACTTTGGAAAAATTTACATGTAGTGCTTTAATGTTCCATCAGATTGATCAAGGAAAAGCTTGGAAACTCTTACATACTATCCTCTGATTTGATCTTTTCTTTAATTTTGCTCTTTCTCTTCTGTTTTAGTTCTAAAACCTCATTCAGTATCACACCTCATTTCTCCTCTGACTGCCCCAAAGACATTTTCTCTAGAGAACACAATCAGTTTTTGCTTGATATTTCTCACAACCATTAAATCTTATTATCTGTAACTTTCTTCCTTACACGTACATTTTTCTTTTGAGAGATTTAAAATCTGGCTATGCCTCAATAACTTAACCCTTTTTTGGAAACCTCCCCAGGAAATATTACAGCATTAATTTTAACACATGCAAGATTTAAAACATCATCAGGATGTGTAGGATTTTTCTACTTTATGTACCAATTTCATAATAATATTAAATTATGTGTATATATATATTTTAATTGCAGGCAATGAGGAATATGTGTGAAATTAGATGTGTTTTTCTCAACTTACATAAAGAATGTTGAACAGGAGGGTAAAGTACAGGTGGTATATTCAAATTAGCCAATCTCTTTAACTTTAAAAAGGAAGATAGAAAGGTTTGTAAGAATTTCTTCACTCCCTGATTCTTGTCCAGGCTCTGAAATTAAGTAACCTTTAATATCATCGTATATCAACTTAACAGAGTCTTGGTTCTGCAACATGAATTTTTTTCCTCCACTCCTTTGATCTCCTGTTGTTGAATAATTCACTACAGCTTGTTGCATTCAGTGCTACTCAAAACCCTCTTCAAGTTCCAAAAAGCTTTTCTTAATTTGAGAAAGTCCATATGCTTAGCTTCTGTTGATAAATGCTTTCTGGAGACATAGTCGAATGGAAATGGGTATGGAAAATCTGCTGTGGATAAATTATATTCTTTCACATATTTTTAAATGGCTAGGGGAAAATAAAGAATCCAAATTCTGGGTGATAGAAATGTTAAACAAATGCACATACTAGGTAAAGCACTTGTGGAAGAAAATGTCTGTCATCGCATTTCTATTAAACGTTACTGGCTCAGACAGGGCTATGTGGTCCTTTCATTTTCCAGTACAAGAAAATGCACGTATCTCTCCTGAATGAGGATGAGGAAGTACTATGACTCTGCCTCTAGGGGCCAAGGGATCCATAACATGGGAAGGTATGAAGGCTGTAAGGCACCACGATTAATGGTATTCAGGAGATGCGGAATCAAGCTTAGCTTTGCCACTGGTGGCTTCATCTGCCTGATCCAGTCCCTGCGGGGGATTCTTCATCCTTACCCTCCTGCAGTAAGATGTCAGCCTGGCTCTCAGGCAGCTTTAGAACCAATCTGAGGGCGAACAATGCTCAGGATATGTGTTATTGAAAAGATTACGTAGAAAGCAATTTAGGAGACTTGTCTAAAAATAATACTGTGACAATGTTCCCATATATTAAAATTTCAAAGGTCACGATAATTACTTGTCATGGTTCACTGTATGCACTAATCACTTAGGAAAAGAAAAGCCTCCTTCTCCACTGGTGTCACAATGTGGAGGTGCTTAGAAGTAACTACAGGGGAAAGACACCACTAAGCCTTTATTCTCTAACAACGTGGGTTTCACGGACTATGTCTTCTAAGTGACCTCCTTCTAAAACTCACCTTTTATAAAAAATTTTTACTTGATTGCTTAGAACTCTGAACTATCTATTTTGTGCAAAAAGGTTTTAGTTCAGAACCTCTATTTCAAGTGAAATATAATAAACTGACTTGTCATAAACTGTTCTGAAAGTTCACATTTTTATCAAAATATAAAGTAGAAGAGGGTCTGCAGTGTCATTAGGGTATATAAACATGTCACAGAAGTAAAAGAGATAGTTGGGAATGAAACATACACAAAGGTCATTTTACTTACAATGAAGGAAATGTCACAGTTAGTGGGGAAGGGAAAGATTAATAAATTACAGGACGGTGGCTGTTTATGAGGCAAAAATAATGTTAAATCTCTGACTCACATAGTTCACCAACAAAAAGAAATTCAACAGATATTGGGGCTAGTTATAAATAACCCAAAACATTCTAAAAAATATAAATTGTTACTATAGAAAATCAATAGGAGGGTGCATGTGCAAAATAACACAGTAGAGTGCCATCATCAAAAAGTCTACAAATAATAAATGCTGGAGAGGGTGTGGAGAAAAAGAAACCCTTCCACACTGTTCGTGAGAATGCAAATTGGTACTGCCATTATGGAGAATGGTATGGAGATTCTTCAAATAACTAAAAATAGAGTTACCATGTGATTCTACAATCCCACTCCTGGTCACATATCTGGAAAAATCCCTAACTCAAAATGTACATACATCCCAATGTTCATAGTAGCATTACTTACAATAACCAAGACATGGAAGCAACTTATCCATCCATCAATATGTGAAAGCATAAACAAGATGCTTTATACACAATCACACACACAGTGGAATACTACTCAGTCATAAAAATGGAATCATGCCCTTTGCAGCAACATGGATGGACCTAGAGATTCACATACCAAGTGAAATAAGTCAGATAGAGAAAGAGAAATATCATATGATATCACTTATATATGCTATCTAAAAATAGGGTACAAATGACAAGATAGAAATAGAATTACAGATATAGAAAATGAGCTCATGGTTACTGGGGGGAAAGGGTAAAGTTAAGAGACTGGGATTGACATATACACACTAATATATATAAAATAGCTAATAAGGACCTGCTGCTGCTGCTGCTGCTAAGTTGCTTCAGTCATGTTCGACTTGGGGTGTTTATGTGTTCTATGGGGTTCTCTGCAGCCCCATAGACAGCAGCCCACCAGGCTCCCCTGTCCCTGGGATTCTCCAGGCAAGAACACTGGAGTGGGTTGCCATTTCCTTTTCCAATGCATGAAAGTGAAAAGTGAAAGTGAAGTCGCTCAGTCATGTCTGACTCTTAGTGACCCCATGGACTGCAGCCCACCAGGCTCCTCTGTCCATGGAATTTTCCAGGCAAGAGTACTGGAGTGGGTTGCCATTGCCTTCTCCAATAAGGACCTGCTGCTGCTGCTGCTGCTGCTGCTGCTGCTAAGCCGCTTCAGTCGTGTCCAGCTCTGTGCGACCCCATAGACGGCAGCCCACTAGGCTCTGCTGTCCCTGGGATTCTCCAGGCAAGAACACTGGAATGGGTTGCCATTGCCTTCTCCAATGCATGAAAGTGAATTTGCTCAGTCATGTCCAACTCTTAGCGACCCCATGGACTGCAGCCCACCAGGCTCCTCTGTCTATGGGATTTTTCAGGCAAGAGTCCTGGAGTGGGGTGCCATTGCCTTCTCTGTAAATAAGGACCTACTGTACAGTAAAGGAAGTCTGTAATGGCTTATATGGGAAAAGAATCTAAAAAGAGTATATATATATTTATATATAACTGGTTTACTTTACTGTACACTTGAAACTAATACAGCTCCAGTAAAATTTAAAAAGATAATAATGCAAATGAATCTATATAAAAATTAGAAATAGACTCACAGACCTAGGAAACAAATGTATGGCTTCCAAAGGGGAAAGGGCGGGGAAGGGACAAATTAGCATTATACAATGAACCAATACAAACCACTCTACATAAAATACATAAAGCAACAAGGATTCACTACACAGCATAGGGAATTATACCCAATATCTTATAATAGCCTCGAATGGAATATAATCTGCAAAAAGCAAAATCACTAAGCTGTACACTTGAAACTAACACGATACTGTAAATCAAATGCACGTCAATAAAAGAAGTTATATTGCTGTGTGACCCAAAAGAATATACTGAAATCAAAAAGGTAGATCTCAATCTGGTTTGAAAATATATAGTGCTGTTAACAATTTGTCACAGGCACAGTCTACAAACTCCTTCAAATGTTTAAGACAAACACTGTGGTCCCAATTAGTCAACAGGCTATTAGACAATAGCAACCTTACAAAGGAGGAAAAAAGACAGGTGAATAGGTTTGACTTGCCTAGTAATCAAAGTGACGTAAATTAAGAAAAATAATGTATTTTGTTATCAAAATAAGAAAACATGATAATCAATTATATACACTACTGCCGAATATATGTAAAGTGTACAAGTCTGTTTTCAAAGTAATTTGGAAATACATATCATGTGCCTCAAAAATACTCATGCTGTTTCAAGTAAGAGTTAACTATTATGAATGTATCTTCATAAATAATTTGAATAAGGAAAGCCTTATGCATAGCGATATTCATTTCAATATTATATGTAAGAGAAAAATAATCTTAAGTGTCTCAAGGAAGAATGATGGTTGTTGAGAAATTTCAGTACAGGTTAAGTTGAAACAGTATATAGTTATTAAACATAACTTTTGAGAAAGACATGAAATATCAGGAGAAATTGTTGCTGGAATGTAAGAGAAAAATCAGGACACAAAATTATTTGCTCAATAATAGATGCATAAGAAAACAGACATTCCCCCTCATTGCCATTATTCATTAATAAACAAAAACATACTTTGCACACACTTTAAATTAAATAGCAAATTGTTAGTACTTTATCATTTATCATTGAAGAAGAACAAAATATTCCAGGAAACTCTTACTACCTTACACTATACTGGTAGTATGGTCAGGAGAGACAAGGTTTTTGATGTGTAGACGGGACAGAGAGAGCCTCCTTTAAATAAAGCCTTACTATCAGGTAAGAGTACTCCCTGTGCGCTGTGTTGTGCTTAGTTGTCAGTTGTGTCTGACCCTTTGCGACCCCATAGACTGTGGCCCGCCAGCTCCTCCGTCCATGACATTCTCCAGGCAAGAATACTGCAGCGGGTTGGCATGCCCTCCTCCAGGGGATCTTCCCAACCCAGGGATCAAAACCAGGTCTCCTGCATTGCAGGTAGATTCTTTACCATCTGAGCTAACAGGGAAGCCCCCTAAGGAATTTCATTTAATCTTTAAGTTAATCTTAGAAAAATTTCCACTCATCCTCTGCCTCCCTGGCAAGAGTCATGAACTTTGGCCGTGACCCTGGGTCTCCTCACATTTCAGGGTCTCTCCTGGTGCAGCCTGTTTGTCTCTTATGAGACAAGGCTGCACAAAATGTTTATACATTTTGTGCTTTCTTTCTTCTTTTTTTTCCTGTTCTTTTTTTTTTCCTTTTTTAATCTCTTCCCTTGGTTCTAATTTTGTTAACTCCCATAACTCTCTAAAGGGTCCCCAGCCTTTGTTGTTTGGGGTTAAGGTTTGTGTAATCTCTTAGTTGACCAAGAAAGAAGAAACCAACATCAGTTTCAGCTCTGACAGGCCTTCATCTTCTTACAAAAATCTTCAATAACTCCCATGACAGGTACAGTGAAATTCTGATTCTTTTTTTAAAATTGTTTAATTTATTTATTTTAATTAATATATTTTAATTGGAGGCTACTTACTTTACAATATTGTAGTGGGTTTGCCATACATTGACATGAATTAGCCATGTGTGTACATGTGTTCCCCATCAAAAGAACATTTGAACACTGAGTAAATTCCACAAAACAACTTCTGAATGCCGGCAGAGGACATCAGGCACCCAGAAAAGCAGCCCATTGTCTTCGAAAGGCGGTAGGAAAAAATATAAAAGTCAGGAAATTCTGGTTCTTTTCTCCCACATCTTGGGCACCAACGTGAACGGATCTGACACGCTCACCCTCTTTCACATCTGGAATACTATGCATTTCTCACTAGCTTCTGCTTGCTGCATTGAGTGTCTTATTCTTCTTTCCATTTTTCTTGGAACGACCTCCTAAGCTGCCTGTCATTCCAGAACATGGGTTTAAGAACTCACAGGGAAAAAAAAGAAAAGATGCGGCATTCCTCAGTGACAGAATTCTAAAGGAGATTTCCTTGACAGTGACTTCTACAGTACTTCTAAAATATTACAACACTTCCTGTACATTTCTGAGAGGATGCTTGGTGACCAGGACATAGCTGAGGGTGCCAGTGACTACTGGGGGAGGGTGTGCCTAAGAATTCTAGCAGCATCATTTTTACCTCTTGGGAGAGTTTAGGGAATTTCAGGCACTCTAAACTTTAGCTGACTGCAATTTAGCATTCAAACTATCACACTAAGAATAAAAGTGAGTGTTTTTAAAATTTATACCAGTAAAACAAGTGAGAAACAAAACAGTCTTAGACAAATTGTTATTGCTTCTTACTGTGTATCTGTTAAAAATACAGGCTTCTGGATTTTTGAGTTTCTGAGTATGAGTCCCAGAGCCTGCACTTAAAAAAAGACTCGTTAGTTTCTTATCAATTGATATTTGAAAACTCCTACTTGAAAAGGGTTGTTTTTTTTTTCTTTCTAACACCTAGGTATTTCTTGGTGATTCTCTATAGAATATTCCTCTAATACATAATGGAGATCAGCATCAACATATTTTTTTAAGTATTCTAAACAGGGTGCTTTTTGGGTACAAAAGGCATACAGACTTGAAACTTGCTTTCTGGCTGACATTTTCAGCAAAGCGTTTATACCCACAATAGGTATTCAATTTAAAACCTTGATTTAAATACTGTAATTTAGAAGCATTTTTTTTTTTACTACTTTTCAGGGCAATTATATAACATTTCAATTACAATGTAATCATCTTTACCAATTCTTATTGGATACATTATTGTAACTTACAAATAACATTGTTTCAATTTCATAGACTCACTAAAAATAACATTGTTTCAATTTAATAGACTCCCTAATAAATGAACTATCAGAACTCAAAGCACCTCTACATTGAGGAGACCATATGTTTTGTAACTCAAGCACATTGTTTTAAAATAAATGAAAAATTTCTGCAGTGTCTGACCCTTTAGAGTTTGGAATTTGTCCAACTCACCTAGTAAAGATCTTACTGAATTTTCTAGTAAGTAAGTAGTTTTCTGAAGTAGATACAAAAACTTTGAGTTGTTAAGCTTTATAAATCCCTTGAGAATTAACAGACTGTTTTGGATGTAAGATAAAAGCCTCAAAAGTCCTTTATCCATTCTTGAAAAAGACTAACAATTTCAATATATGAATACATAGTTATATATTAAATAAATGCATCAGACCTATTACAAGTAGATTATAAATAAAATTTGTGTTCCTTTAGAGAACCTTCATAACTGCATGCTGTCCTTTTATTCTTCTAAAGATCCTGCTCTCTCTCTCTGCCCACCACTTAAAAAAAAAAAAATCAAGCTCTCAATAGCATATATGTGAATTGCTCATGAGATGCACGGGCAGAATTCCTGTCGTTTGTAGCCCAGCTCAAGTTTAACTAGCATATTCTGTGTTGGTTCTTGACCCAGGACAAGCATCCACATCATCATGGAATTTTTTTAAAATATGAACTCTGGAGAGGGGCTGGAGAAAAGGGAAGCTTCCCGCCATCGTCAGTGGGAATGTGAATTGGTGCAGCCACTATGGAGGACAGTGTGGAGGAGCGTTTTGTTGTGTATGTGTTTTCAGTTGCTAAGTCATGTCTGACTCTTTGCGACCCCATGGATTGCACACATCAGGCTTCTTCGTCCTGCACTGTCTCCAGGAATTTGCTCAAATTCATGTCTGTTTAGTCAGCGATGCTATCTAACTGTCACACCCTCTGCCACCCCCTTCTCCTTTTGCCTTCAATCTTTTCCACCTCCAGAGTCTTTTCCAAGCAGTCGGCTCTTTGCATCAGGTGGTCAAAGGATTGGAGCTTCAGCTTTATTCCTTCCAATGAAGGACTGGTTTCCTTTAGAAGTGACTGGTTTAGTCTCCATGCAGTACAAGGGACTCTCAAGAGTCTTCCTCAGCACCACAACAAACTAAAAATAGAGCTACCATATGATCCAGCAATCCCACTCATGGTCATATATCCAGAGGAAACTCTAATTTAAAAAGACACATGCACCCCAATGTTAAGAGCAGCACTGTTCACCCCGGCCAAGACATGGGCTCATCAACAGAGGAATGGGTAAAGGAGACGGGGCACACATTCACAATGAAACGTTACGTGGCCACAAAAATAGTGAAATTATGCCATTGGCAGCAACATGGATGGACCCAGAAATGATCATACTAAGTGAAGGAAGTCAGACAGAGAAAGAAAAATATCATATGATATTGCTTATCAATGGAATCTTAAAAAAGTATACAATAACTTATCTACAAAACAGAAATAGTCCCACAGACACAGAAAACAAACTTATGGTTACCAAAGGGGGAAGGATAAATCAGGAGTTTGAAATTAAAACATATATACTACTATATAAAAAAATAGACAAGCAACAAGGACCTACTTGGTCCTTGCACAGCACAGGGAAATATACTCAATATATTGTCATAACTTATAGTGGAAAGAAATCTAAAACCTGTATATGTGCGTATAACAGAACCACTTTGCTGTATACTTAAAACTAACACAGCACTGTGAATCAACCATACTTCAGTTGAAAAACGAAAAATAAACTCTGAACCCCACCCTCAACCTCCCGAGTCTACACGCGTGTTCTCATGGGAATTGCAGGTGACAAGCAGTGCCTGCCCTTCTTCATTAAGGAGGAAACCGCTGATGGCAGTTGGCATGGCTTAGCTGACAGTATCTGATTGCTTTAGAGTTTAGGTTTAAGTTTCCGGGGGAAGATCCAACTCAAATCCCTGTCTGAACACAAGTGGGTTGTGTAACCATGGTACTTACTTTCTGAGTTTAATTGGTACTCTGAGGGTATCATACCAAATTCAAAATGTTAAGTTTTTGGTACTCAATATAAGACAATCAACCTAAAATACCTGAATTTCCTTCAGCGTAAAACAAACTTTCTTCTTTAGCCTCTAAAAGGAATGATTTTATGTGAGTAAAATTCTTCACACAATATCCTTATGCTAGTTTTCACTTCATCTGACAGTCTCCATGAAAAATAAAAGCAATCAACCTTATCCCACAAGAACTGTCAACCAAGACAAAGAGGGAAATTCATTTCATCTCAGGATTTTCTTTATAAAGAAATTTGCTTTTGGTCCTTTCTCACCTTCAGAATAAAAACTTCAGTCAACCTTTTGGAAACAATTTGCATATGGTTTCTAACAAAGACGTTAGGACAACCTCTCAAAGCTCAGTGCCACTCAGGCTGCTGAGCAGGACACAGATCCCCAGAGGTAAGGTTGATAGCTGTTGAGTTGAATGTTAGCCAAGAAGCAGGAAAACATCAAGGCACTGGGTAACTGATGTCCTCATCAGTTTTCTAACTCTCTTCCTCTTAAAATGTGATAATGTTAATCCCATGGGAGGGAGAGCCGTGTGTACAATACGTGATTCCTAGGATGCATCAAGGGCAAAATGTTCAAGTGTCAGAATAATTGCTTTGACTCATTGAAGTCAAGAGAAGACAGAGGTTCAAGGGACCCTGCTTCTTCCCGGAACACTCTTCCTTCTGATATTTATGCAGCTTATTTTCTCACTGCCTTTCATGTCTTAGTCGAGATGACTAAGTCCTTTTTAGCAAGACTGTTCACTGTGATCACCTACTTAATCCCTGTTTGCTCAGGGACTTTCCAACTCTCTACCCTTTTGAAATGTTTCCACAGCACTTAGCACTTTCTAAAGTCCTTAAGTTACTTGTGTATTCTGTTCACTATTTCCTCCTACACACACGCAGAATACACACGGACTGCAGGCTCTAAGCAGGCAGGGATTTTTCTTCTTTTGCTCACTGCCATATTTCTGATGCCTACAAAAGGGTGTCTGGCTTTAGTTGGTTGCTAAATATCGAATGAGGGGGATAGATGGGTAAATGAAGAAGCCTTTAAGAATGCAAGCTGACAGGAAAGCAGGGCACACCTTAAATGGCCAAATGAGGAATATCACCAAGGCTAGGGCGACCAGGAGATGGTTACCATCTGGGAGAACTGAGGCTCACACTACGTGGACTAACAGTGGCATCAGGGTTGTGTCACTATGTCAGCGTTCCCCTGATCCCAAGACCAGATGCACTTATGGGTCATCACAGCCCCATTCTGGGCCGCCACGCTGAGGCCACCAGAAGAACTCAAACAGAAATCTGGTCACGACACTCATCTGCTTAACATCCTTCACTGGTCTCAGTCCTTTTAGGGTAAAGTCTAACAAAGTGCGTGAAACTCCTACTTGTGGTCCTCCACCTTCTCCTCAACACTGCCTGCCTTCTGAGCACTGAGTTGTACCCAGGTACTCATTGGGAAAGACTCTGATGCTGGGAGGGATTGGGGGCAGAAGGAGAAGGGGACGACAGAGGATGAGATGGCTGGATGGCATCACTGACTCGGTGGATGTGAGTCTGAGTGGACTCCGGGGGTTGGTAATGGACAGGGAGGCTTGGCATGCTGTGATTCATGGGGTCACAAAGACACGGACATGACTGAGCAACTGAACTGAACTGAACTGAACCGAACTGACTTGCAGTTTTTCAAAAAATGCTGTGTTGGGGCAGTTGCTTTCTGTTATCTGTTTTACCCTGTTTATCTGGCCAGCGCCTGGGATCCCTCAATCCCAGCACTAGAATCAGCTTCCTTCCGTAATGCCTTCTGGGAGTTGCTGAGGATGCCTGGCTACACTTGACTTTTAGCATGCTGGATTTGTCCATTTCTTTTTGCAGTTCTGCCAGTTTTCAAAGTCTTATTTTGTGCATCAACCCTCTTTCTCTCTCACAATGTTTTTTCCTTCAAAGTTACTTTTGTCTGCCTTTAATATACTTATACCAACTTCCTTTTGGCCAGTTTTCTCGGTATATATTTTCTCATAATAATTTTCTTTTCAGTATTACTGTGCTATATTTTTATAGGGAGTTTTAAAAAATCTGTCTATATTTGTCTTTTAAGTAGAATATTTGGTCTATTTTATTAGGTTAGCAACCTAGCTGCTATGTGTTTTCCAGTGTTTCAGTCATTGTTACTTTCTAATGTTACTTTTAGTCTTGTAGAATTAGTTTTTCTGTCTACTAGCTTTTGAATCATACTCTTGAATTCTATTATTTCAGTGCTTACTCTAACTTTTAATTTGCATATTTAACTTAGAGTTTAAATTGAGTCAGTATATTTACCCTCCTTTGGAATAATACCAGGGCCTTTGAGCACTTCACCTCTGATCACCACCCCCAGTAAGAACAACTGATGTATCTGTTACCCAGGTTTTAAATTATTTTATTTAATGTCCAAATTAATGCTACTTTTAATTATTTGCAGCCAAAGATTGCTTAGATTTACCTTATGCTTTGCTCACCATTCTTTTTTACATCTCAAATCTTCCCTTGAAGAAAACTGTCCTTCTTTTTTGAAACAACTTTATTCTGATAATTCCCTCAAAATGTATTTACTATTGTTTTTTTGGTAGTTTTAATACTACGAAGTTAGCTTCCCCCCGCCCTCTGCTGCATTGCTTATCTCTACCTAATTATGCTTACCATTCTTCCTTTTTATTTTTAGGCAAGATAGCTCTTCTGGGATAATTTGCCTTTTTATTTAAGTATATCTTTCCAAAAATACATATGTGAGAGTGTCTTGGTAAGAAATTCTTTTGTTTTAGCTTTTTACATTTTTTTGGAATGAATAATAATGAAACTGTTTTGCCTTTGTTCTTGAAATATATATTAGTCCAATTATACTTGTCAGTAATTTGTCCCTCAGAATTTTAAAATCATTATTCCATTGTCTTCTCTGTTGCATTATTGTTGTTGAGAAGTTTGTTATAGTCTAAATGTCATTCCTTCTTAGGTTATTTACTGTGCTCTTGATTTGGGCTTCTTATAAGAATCTTTTATCTTGTATAGTTTGTCTATAATGTGTATGGATTTCTCTGTTTTATTCATTTTGGGATAATGTGGCTACTTAAATCAGAAAGTTGGCATCTTTCTCCAATTACAGAAATTTCTTAACAATAATGTTCTGGAATATTTCCTGTTTGCTACATTCCTTATTCTTTCTGGAATTCTGATGAAATGCACCTCAACCCTTCTTTCTAAACTGTTCATACTTTTCCCCTTAGTACTACATTTCTTCGTACTTGTATTCTACTTCACTAATTCATAGGCTGTGTCTAAAATCCTGTCTCATGGTTATTACACACACAACATACACACTCACATGAAGACATTCCATACACATCCTGAAGTTCTGTTCATTCTTCATTCAAATAAAATGCCTGGTTATGTTTAATCTTCCTTAGTCATACTTGTGGAATCCTCTTATTTCTTTAAACAGATTTACATGCCTATTTTATATTTTGAAACACCAAAGATACAATATCTGGAACGTCTGAGGGTCTGATTCTGGCATTTGTTTTTTCTGTTTACTCTCATGTCCACTCACACTCACTCAGGATATAATGCGAAAATTCCTGGAGTCCTGGAGGGTTTGCTTTTTCCTTTGTCAGGTAAGAACTTAAATTTTGGAAGAACACACTCACACACACACGCTTCCTGTAAAAGCTGGCTTGTCATTCTGAGTAGAGACTTTTTTATTCCTCGAGTGAGAGCCATTGCTATAACTAATTTCTTTAGTCTTGGACTTTGCAGAGTGCCTGTCCCTCCCCATTTTACTATTTCTTCAAGGCAGCTGTCCTTACAGAGTTCTTTCTTTGCCTGGGACACTCCCACCAGCTCCCTAGGACTTGCTTCCTTTCCCTGTGTAATTCAGGCTCTTGGCCACTAAGCATTGCAGAAGCATATGGCTGATGCCAACTACCTTCTCTATGGACTTATGATTTCACCTTTCTTTTGGTCTTTGATGAGCTCCTTGACTTTATTGCCAGTTCAGTTATAGACTTCTAAGTGACATTTTAGGAAGGATTTTCAGGGTACCTGTTCTATCATTATTGTTAGAAAGTAAGTCCCTCTTTCAGTACTCTGAATTATTCATTGGATAGCATTTTTTTTTCTTTTGTAAATGGCAATGAACTTTTTTATCTATCCAAGTTGATCATGCTCATCCTGGCTGCAGGAACTGTTTCATACCATGTACTAATTTATTCAGTCAGGAAATATTATTCAGTTTCTATTATTAACTCTTCACTGATGTGTTATTAATTGTATATACAAAGGTGATCTAAATTGAAGTTGTCTAACAACATAAAATAAAAAATGCTAATGTTTGTTGAATCATTTCTAGTTCAACAAATGGCCTATTGTTCTGATAAGTGCTTTAGTTTATTATATGATATTAATCTTCACAGTTACCCAATGAGTTTGCCATTATTGCTATTTCCTTCCAAAGACAATAGCACTGAAGCTGAGAAGAGACTCGTATGTGTTGAGAGAAGACAGTGCCAATTTATGATAAGCTGGTCATGATGCAGTTTTAAAATTTTTAAATAATCTCTTACTGTTGAATTCTTTCAGTGATTGCCTGCTGGAGACTCACCATTATACACAGGTTTCAGAGATTCACTTGAACATAATTGAAGGAAAGTGGGGAGGTATCCTTGAGGATGGACCCAGCCACAGGTGCTAGATTATGTCCTGTATCAAAGAGTAAGTAACCCCAGGCAGGAACATCATTCCAACCACAGTATACAACATTTTGCTAAATGAATTCAAACTTCTGTTCTTTCACATGTATCAGAATTTTAAACTGAGTCATGTCTTCAAATACCTACTTCATGTGGCAGAGATTTATCTCATCATATAACTTTTGGGAAAATGAAGAAGATATATTGGATGTGCCCTTAATGGTATGGGCTCTTCATTCACATCACACAATGGCACTAAATCTCCGTGCAATATGCGGCTGCATGTGATTTTTAGCAGGCTTGTAGTTTGTCTAGTCTCACTTGTGATTTACATGTAAAGACCCCACTCCGATTACTCTGTCTTTTTCTAGATTCTCATCCCTTCCACCCTTTGTTCTCTACACTTCCTTATCTTTCTCTCGTTCTCACTCACTGCCTGCTGTGTGATGAGCTGCACCATAAGAACTTCCTGCAGGTAGCAATGGGAGCTTTCTGTTCCACCTTCCTGCATCCCTGGGCTCTATGCACAAGCAATGCTCTCTTTCTGACATTATCTTGCCCTGTTGCTTGCAAATGCTGTATTCTGAGGGCATTCCCCCCCCCCGCCCCCCCAGTCAGCTCTATCCCAAGTGTATTTGTTTCATATTGGATTCTTTTTGTCTTTTTATTTTTTCACTAAACCTTTAAAAATTTTAGCTCTGAATTTTCAAAAGGAGTTTATACAGCTCAACAATGGATGCTTCTGTGGTTTTTAGTAGAGCGTGAGTTCAGCAGGAAAAGTAGTCTAAGCAGGATTTTTGATGTTGTAGTTTCTCACTTTGATTTACAAGGATGGTATGCCAGAAAACAAAACAAAACAAAACACGTTGTTCATTTGCAAAAGGAGCCATCAGTTGTCCTAGAAGGAAATTGTGGTACAAGTAAATACAGAAAAAGAGTGTCAGAGAAAAAACAACCACCTTGTGGAACATTTTGACGAGTGCAGAGAGCACAGGTGCTGTTCTTTCATCAGATCTAATCAGACCTGGAGGGCAAAGGAGGAAGATTGGTGAGTCCAAAGCTCACCACTGCTTGAAATCCCATAGAAGAGTAGGTTTTGGATGAATTTTAGACTCGTGATTAATTACAGACCAAGAACTGCATGAGTCATAACTTGTTAGTCACATTAAAACTCTAAGTCAAATTGAAAATATAGATTTTTTTCCCACATGGAAAAGTAAAAGTGGTTTCTAACATTAACGAGCATACAGCTCCTACGATGATGCATAGACTGCTGTCAAGCTTCCTTCATTTCTTCAGAGAAACATCTCACAATCAACATAAACCCAACAGAATGCAAGAGAAATGAACTAAACCACCCCTAGAATATGTACAGTGTGTGCTGTGGAGAGAAGAAAAGAACAATAGGAATATGCCCAATATTCACGATTACTCAAACAGTCTCATAGTGAATTTTAAAAGTACTGATCTTTAGAAAAATGAATATCTGAAAGTTAAAGACAAGCCAATTAAAAGTATCCACCTTTCTGAGTGTTTAACACTATACAATATTAGTGCCTTTTGCTTTCCTTGAAGATGTTAACACTTGATGGATTCTCTCATTTCTCTCCACAACGTCTGACAGAATTTTTCTTGATTTTTATGACATCTTATGTATCCAGAATGGCAACCCACTCCAGTATTCTTGCCTGGGAAAATCCCATGGACAGAGGAGCTTGGTGGGCTACAGACCGCGGGGTCACAAAGAGTCAGACACGGCTGAGCAACTAAGCACAAGCACACATGTATCCAGAAGTTTACCTAGGTCAAACCAGAGGGACAGGGTAGAGAGGGAGGTGGAAGAGGAGTCAGGATGGGGGGACACATGTATACATGTAGCTGATTCATGTTGATGTTTGGCAAAAACCATCACAGTATGGTAAAGTAATTATCCGCCAATTAAATTAATTTTAAAAAAAGAGAAAAAGAAAGATTTGCTGGGAGGTGGGAGGGGGGTTCATGTTTGGGAACACCTGTAGGAATTAAAGATTTTAAAATTAAAAAAATAAAAAACTAAAAAAAAATAATTAAGAAAAAGAGTATGTCTTAGTTGCTGACTGCGCCGTGTTCAGCATTACTAATAATTATGCAAATGAGCCTTAGTACCACCCACATCCACTTGTAACATGAACCTCTCTCTGTACAGTAGGACAAAAACTGTCAGTAGTGCTGGGCTTTTAATATTTAAATTCGGATATTTTGGCTTTTTAAGTGGCAATCATATATTTTTATAAAATTATTACTTAGGAATATGGGTATACTTCTAGTTTTCTATTCTATTCACTAAAAATATTAAGTGCATGGCCAAGCCTCCGTAGAAATTCATCTGTCTCTATCCTTCTACCTCTTTTATCAGTGGCCACATAATAAAAAAACTAAAAAGTAAAGAATGAATTGCAGAATCACCAGCTGGAAAGTGTATTAAAGTTAATCTAATTTATTCCTGGATTTTATCCCAAGTATCATTTTGCTTACAGTTTTATTTGTAACACTTCTCTTATTCTGCCTGAAATTACAGTTAATCTCATGTTCATTTATCTGTTTCATTATACTGAAATCTCATTCAGGAAATTGTGTCTTTAGGTATTTTTTGAATGGCTCCTCATGCTCAGCACATAATTGGTGCTCAAGAATTATTTGTTAAGTGAAATCTAAGGAATATGGGTTTCTATCCTGTTTTCGAAAAAATCTCCAGAGAAGATAATCAGAGATATAGCCAAGAAGGAAGAGAAAATGAGTTTAAAATGATGTATCTTGGAGATACAGTTCATTACCTCTATTCCTATTCTTCACAGAACGAAAGGAATTTGCTGATTCTAAGGGAGGATTCTGGGGAGAAAGCCTGAATTTGTATCCTATAGCCACCAATCCCTAGCTGTATCAGCATGAGTCAGTGACTACATTTCTGTAGAACCCATTTTCTTATTGCTAAGATGGTGCTAGTAGCAGTTACCTTCCTCACACGGTTTGCCTAATGATTGAATGTGATACAAATACAAAATATTTACTGCAGTTACTTAGATGCAGTAATACTCACTTATAAATGCGGGCTATCATCATTACTGTGGGTTTCCCTGGTGGCTCAGATGGCAAAGAATCTGCCCTCAATGCAGGAGAGCTGGGTTTGATCCTTGGATGGGAAGATCCCCTGAGAAGAAAATGGCAACCCACTCTAGGATTCTTGCCTAAAGAATCCCACAGAGAGAGGAGCCTGGTAGGCTACAGTCCATGGGGTTGCAGAGAGTCAGACATGACTGAGAGACTAACACACACACACACACACATCATCATCACCATCATTACTACCATCATCACCACCATTCAACTGGATTACCACAATCAATACTTTAAAATATATTTAGTTCATTAATTCCTTTCTGTTCCATCAAACTTGATTCAAAACTGTCTTTTTTTTGCCCTTTGCCCCTTAAATGCTATCAATCCTACCATTTAACATTGTACTAGAAACACTAGCCAAAGCAATAAGGCAAGAAACTGAGTTGGAAAGTTAGAGAAAAAAAGATGACATGGCCAATATATTTGATCACCTATAAAGAAAGCAAAATTAAAAGATTCTTGTTCCTTGGAAGAAAAGCTACCACAAAACTACACAGCATACTAAAAAGCAGAGACATTACTTTACTGACAAAGATCCGTATAGTCGAAATTATGGTTTTTCCAGTAGTCATATATGGATGTGAGAACTGGACCATGAAGAAAGCTGAGCACTGAAGAATTGATGCTTTTGAATTGTGGTATTGGAGAAGACTCTTGAGAGTCCCTTGGATTGCAATATCAAACCAATCAATCCTAAAGGCAATCAGTCCAGAATATTCATTGAAAGGGCTGATGTTGAGGCTGAAGCTCCAATATTTAGCCACCTGTTGCATGCAAAGAACTGACTCATTGGAAAAGACCCTGATACTGGGAAAAATTGAGGGCAGGAGGAGAAGGGGACAACAGAGAATGAGGTGTTTGGATGGCATCACCAACTCGATGGACATGAGCTTGAGTAAGCTCCAGGAGTTGGTGATGGACAGGAAAGCCTGGAATACTGCAGTCCATGGGGCTGCAAGGAATCAGATATGACTGAATGACTGAACTGAACTGAACTGAAATGAAACAAAACCAAGATAATATAAAACTGTCTACTGAAATTAGGTATGCAATTCAGCAGGGTGGCTGGCTGTAAGACTAATTTATAAAAAGAAGTAACATTTCTATATGGTGATCCACACAGTCAAAGGATTTGGCATAGTCAATAAAGCAGAAGTACATGTTTCTCTAGAACTCTCTTGCTTTTTCCATGATCCAGCGGATGTTGGCAATTTGATCTCTGGTTCCTCTGCCTTTTTGAAAACCAGCTTGAACATCTGGGAGTTCACGGTTCACGTATTGCTGCAGCCTGGCTTGGAGAGTTTTGAGCATTACTGTACTTGCATGTGAGATGAGTACAATTGTGCGGTAGTTTGAGCATTCTTTGGCATTGCCATTCTTTGGGATTGGAATGAAAACTGACCTTTTCCAGTCCTGTGGCCACTGCTCAGTTTTCCAAATTTGCTGGCATATTGAGTGCAGCACTTTCACAGCATCATCTTTCAGGATTTGAAACAGCTCTACTGGAATTCCATCACCTCCACTAGTTTTGTTTGTAGTGATGCTTTCTAAGGCCCACTTGACTTCACATTCCAGGATGTCTGGCTCTAGGTGAGTGATCACACCATCGTGGATTATCTTGGTCATGAAGATCTTTTTTGTATAGTTCTTCTGCGTATTCTTGCCACCTCTTCTTAATATCTTCTGCTTCTGTTAGGTCCATACAATTTATGTCCTTTATTGAGCCCATCTTTGTATGAAATGTTCCCTTGGTATCTCTAATTTTCTTGAAGAGATCTCTAGTCTTTCCCATTCTGTTCTTTTCCTCTATTTCTTTGCATTGATCGCTGAGGAAGGCTTTCTTATCTCTTCTTGCTATTCTTTGGAATTCTGCATTCAGATGCTTGTATCTTTCCTTTTCTCCTTTGCTTTTCACTCCTTTTCTTTTCATAGCTATTTGTAAGGCCTCCCCAGACAGCCATTTTGCTTTTTTGCATTTCTTTTCCATGGGGATGGTCTTGATCCCTGGTTCCTGTACAATATCACGAACCTCCGTCTTAAGAAACCTCTTGAGAAACCTATATGCAGGTCAGGAAGCAACAGTTAGAACTGAACATGGAACAACAGACTGGTTCCAAATAGGAAAAGGAGTACGTCAAGGCTGTATATTGTCCCTCTGCTTATTTAACTTATATGAAGAGTACATCATGAGAAACGCTGGGCTGGAAGAAGCACAAGTGGAATCAAGATTGCTGGAAGAAATATGAATAACCTCACATATGCAAATGACATCACCCTTATGGCAGAAAGTGAAGAGGAACTAAAAGCCTCTTGATGAAAGGGAAAGTGGAGAGTGAAAAAGCTGGCTTAAAGCTCAACATTCAAAAAATTAAGATCATGGCATTTGGTCCCATTACTTCATGGCAAATAGATGGGGAAACAGTGGAAACAGTGTCAGACTTTTTTTTTCGGGGCTCCAAAATCACTGCAGATGGTGACTGCACCCATGAACTTAAAAGACGCTTACTCCTTGGAAGAAAAGTTATGACCAACCTAGATAGCATATTGAAAAGCAGAGACATTACTTTGCCGACTAAGGTCCGTCTAGTCAAGGCTATGGTTTTTCCTGTGGTCATGTATGGATGCGAGAATTGGACTGTGAAGAAAGCTGAGCACCGAAGAATTGATGCTTTTGAACTGTGGTGTTGGAGAAGACTCTTGAGAGTCCCTTGGACTGCAAGGAGATCCAACCAGTCCATTCTGAAGGAGATCAGCCCCGGGATTTCTTTGGAAGGAATGATGCTAAAGCTGAAACTCCAGTACTTTGGCCACCTCATGCAAAGAGTTGACTCATCGGAAAGGTCTCTGATGCTGGGAGGGATTGGGGGCAGGAGGAGAAGGGGACGATAGAGGATGAGATGGCTGGATGGCATCACTGACTCGATGGAGGTGAGTCTGAGTGAACTTTAGGAGTTGGCGATGGACAGGCAGGCCTGGGATGCTGCGATTCATGGGGTCGCAGAGTCGGACAGGACTGAGCAACTGAACTGAACTGAATGTTTTTATATAGCAAAAAATAGCTAAATATAAAAAGAAAATAGAAAAAAAACACTATGGCAACAAAACATTTCAGTTTCCAGGCACAAATATAGTAACACATGCATGGGGCTGCGACATTTATTGTTATTCATGGAAGACCAGAATGAATGGCAGTCTAGGTTAAACGCATGGATAGGAAGATACAATATTTTCAGGTAATGTTTCTTTCAAAGTTTTCTACAAATTCTGTTAATTTCTATGCAAACCATAAGTGGTTTTTTTGAAGAGGGTGTAGACTAACAGAGTGATTTAATTATCATATCAAAGAGTTTAGTCCAAGACTACTGGAAAAAAAAAAAAGAGAGAGAGAGAGGGAAGAGTTTCTCTCCCAGGTGGTTTAAATATACAGTAATCAAGAGGATTGGTGGGCGCAAGGATAGACAAAAAGTAGATCTGTTCAAAGAGTAGTGTCCAGAAGCCCACTCACATGTATGTATGCATATGGATCTTGTTGTATCTCAAGAAGGCATCACAAATCAGCAGAGAAATAGGAAAATGCACAATGAGTATTGGAATAACTGCCGTTGGAAATAAAACCAAAATGAATACAATAGATAAAAATGACTCCAAATGATTTAAAGGCTTAAATGTGGAAAAAGAACTTTAAAAAATCTTGAAAATGTGAATACCATTATTGTATCACGGTAATAAAGGATATCTTATGAAAGTGAAAGTTGCTCAGTCATATCCGACTCTTTGCAACCCCATGGACTGTCCATGGAATTCTCCAGGCCAGAGTACTGGAGTGGGTAGCCTTTCCCTTCTCCAGGGGATCTTCCCAATCCAGGGATCTAACCCAGGTCTCCTGCATTGCAAGTGAATTCTTTACCAGCTGAGCCACAAGGGAAGCCCAAGAACACTGGAGTGAGTAGACTATCCCATCTCCAGCGGATCTTTCCAATTCAGAAATCGAACTGGGGTCTCCTGTACTGTAGGTGGATTCTTTACCAACTGAGCTATCAGGAAAGCCCATGAATTACCTATATTAAAATACAAAACTTCTGTACAATAAGAGATATCACAAAGCTAAAAGTATCTGAAAATATATACTTAACATATATAACATGATAAATATTTAGAACATACAAAATCATTTAGAAAAATACATAGTAGTAATGGGTAATTGGAAAAGACCCTGATGCTGGGAGGGATTGGGGGCAGGAGGAGTAGGGGATGACAGAGGATGAGATGGATGGATGGCATCACTGACTCGATGGGCATGAGTTTGGGTGAACTCTGGGAGTTGGTGATGGACAAAGAGGCCTAGCATGCTGCGATTCATGGGGTCACAAAGAGTCAGACATGACTGAGCAACTGAACTGAACTGAACTGAATGGGGAAGGATAAGATAGGAAATTCCTTAAGCAGGAACGCCAAATGGCAAATAAAGATGCTTAACAGAAGATGCTCAATCTCACAATCAAGGCAGTGAAAAGCACAGCAATAATGCAGAGTAATTTTCTATGATCAGAAGTGGAAAAAATTAAAACATCTGACAATGTGAGGTACTGGTGAGAACAAGTGGAAATTGAAAATCTTACACCCCCTGGTGGAAGTGAAAATTGTCAGCCCACTTTGAAGTGTAATTTATCAATATCTCGTACAGCTAAAAGTGAAGAGTGAATAACCTAATAGTTACATTTCTAGATATAGAACCTAGAGCAACTTTAGCACCTGGTAACAGAGACCTATTTAAGAGTATTTGCTTACAGCATTGTTTCTAATAGTGAAAAAAAAAATTAGAAACACTAAATCTCATGGATAAATAATGGTATAGTCATGTTAGGGATTATGATATATATATACACAATATCTATACGATTATATATAAAAATATAATATAGATATGTATGGAAAGTCATTGAAAACATGCATATACAAAAATGAATATAAAATAATGTTTTATCTAAGGAAAGAGAAGACACAGTTGAAGCTAAGATGGAGAGAGGAGCTAAGCAAATCATTTCTAATTATACAAAGTTTAGGCATGCTCATAACTTAATCATATAATTGGATATAGCTTATATGATAGATATATTCAAACTTGTGAAATCATGGTAGTATAAAAGGAAAAAGAGAGATAAGGCATTTTATATTAGGACACATATTTTAAACAGACATTATTTATAAAGGTCTGTTTCATAAGCATCTTTAAAAATTGAATTTAAAGTTAAAATGAACTTCCTGCAGTTCACATAAACTTCAAAAATTATCTCCAAGCTCTGTTAAAATGCCACCATGTCTTCCTTCGGTTCCCATAAATTGCAATCTGACATGCACCCCTGATACCCAGATTTTGGTGTCTTTGTTCCATAAAGGGAGCCAGGAATCCTTGAAGAGTAGTTGATTCCCTGTAAAGGGTAGGGAAGATGAAGTTGTATTTGAAATGCATAGCTCTTACCAGAAAGTAAGAATGCTTTCAAAGATGTCTGCAGACAGTACTGCAGGAGAATGTGCCTCCAGAGGTGTGATAATCATAGGACCAGAAGAGAAAATGAAGATTTGGTCAGAGGCCTGAGTTTATAATATTGCTCAAAATGAGCAATAGAAGAGAGGCATCTGTGGATTTCCAGTATCTACAGAAGAGAGAGATACCAGCTACAAATTGGCACTTGCCATCTACCTCTACAAGGATTAAATCATGTGCTGCTGACCTTCCACATACCCTGAAAGGAGTTTGGGGTGGAGAGCAGAAATTACGCACTCTGTGCTGGGAGAAACACTGGCAGGGCAGGTCTTCAGATAATTAGATATTTTCAGAAGCTGATTTTATTAGCCCGATTCTTGTACCTCCTCATATCTAGAAAAGCACTGCAGTCCTTCATGGTGGACTGTTCCTCATGACTAGCAGAAATGATCCCTAGACTAGTAGAAATCTTCTGGAAAAATATGTGCTTGATTGCATGTATTCCCCCTTCACCAAAACCACATACATACTGACCTACCACCCTGCCTCTTTGGAGCAGTTTCTCAGAGCTATCTGAGGTGCTGTCCCCCAAGCCACAGTCTTCATTTTGTCCCAAATAAAATGCAACTTTCAAGTTGTACATTTTTTTTAAGTTGACAAATATAGCAACTGAAACTATGTAAGTATACAGTATTTTATTTTCATCAGGCCCACTAGGAAAACTCAGAGGGTAAAACTTTAAGGAGGAAGCTTTGTTAAAAAGTTGAGTATGAGATGCTAAGGAAAAAATGGTTAAGGATGACCAGTCAGGAATGCCCATGGGACGCACTGTGAGAAACCTTTCCTCAGCAATAGGACAAGTGACCCCTAGCAGGAGGACCTACCCCAATAATCACTAGCTCTGTAGGACCACATAAGAAAGCACACTTAGGTTCTTATTTGTTGGTCTCAAATTTCTGACCAGCAATCTAAATCTATAAACACATCAAGGTCCTGATTCTACAATCTGTAAACTTAATCTCTAGTTGGCCACCCATCTGAGGTGGTCATTTTTTTCCCTTGATGCATAAATGAGGGAGATGATAAGTAACAAGTCAAATTCAGCATCACTTTTATATTATGTGTGAGTATAGTAATGACTTGTGATCACTTTGTTAATTGGTATTTATGCTGCTTTTTAAAGAGAAGCACATATAGGAATCTAACAGGAAGGATTTGAGATTTTCATCAAAATATTTAGGAAAACTTAACTCTGTGATCAGTATTTATATACTCAAGACAATCTGACTTCTTAGAACCATCCATTTAGATTTATTGTATGTATAAGCAGCATTTGAATGCTTAGGAAGATTTTATTTTGTTTTAATTTCCTTATGAGTATCTGAAACTCTGACTTCCTTGATATTTAAAGTGCTAGAAAGAATCAGCTTTATCATATTTGAGGTTTTGTTTAAAATGTTTAAGAGAGTTTGCTTAAACTTTCTGCAAATGTTTTTAAGAATTTAGGAAATTTTAGTGTACCAAATGCATAAATAAATTGAATATTAATTCAAATATAGGATACAGGAACAAATACAGGGTAGTATTTTCACTTATTCACAAAAACGCTACTTTAAAAAATAGATTTATAAATTTACTTTGTAATCTTATGAAAAGGTAGGCTTTACAATTAAAATTCTATTAAACAGGATATTAATTTAAAGAGAAGTAACTAACTATAGACATTCTTTTTTGTATACAAAAGTCATCTCTTATTTTTATCTATAAAATAAAAGTAAACATTTGTATTTATTTCCTAAATGTAAAAATTATATTTTAATATAATTGCTTATATTAAAAAAGCAATTGACTAAGTTAATTGAAAAAAAGCAAGTTACAGAGAGTATTTAACATATGATGCAATTTTTATAAATGAAGAAAAATAGCAAAAATTTCATATATTATATATGGATTAACATATAGGGAGCAATAAAAAGTATGAGGATGTGAACTGAGAGGGGAATGCAACAGGAAAAGTTTTACTGAGGTGTATTGTCAAAAAAACTAAGATAATCATAAGCAAATGTTAATATGTGTTTATTTTTGGCATTCATATTGGTAATAATTTTACTATTCATTGTGTTTTTAAGTTTCCTCAATTAAAATATCTCTAATGTAAAGATTTAACAGTACACTCAGTTCAGTTCAGTCACTCAGTTGTATCCGGCTTTATGCGACCCCATGGACTCCAGCAGTCAGGCTTGCCTGTTCTTCACCACCTCCTGGAGCTAGCTCAAACTAATGTCCATCGAGTGGTGATGCCATCCAGCCATCTTATCTGTCATCCCTTCTCCTGTCTTCAGTTTTTCCCAGCATCAGGGTCTTTTCCAATGAGTCAGTTCTTCCCATCAGGTGGCTAAAGTATTGGAGCTTCAGCTTCAGCATTAGTCCTTCCAATGAATATTCAGGACTGATTACCTTTAAGATTGACTGGTTGGATGTCCTTGCAGTCCAACGGACTCTCAACAGTCTTCTCCAACACCACGGTTCAAATGCATCAGTTATTTGGCACTCAGCTTCCTTCATGGTCTAACTCTCATACCCATACATGACTACCAGGGAAACTATAGCTTTGACTATAGAGACCTTTGTCGGCAAAGTTATGTCTCTGCTTTTTAATATGCTTTCTAGGTTGGTCATAGCTTTTCTTCCAAGGAGCAAGCATCTCTTAATTCCTTGGCTGCAGTCACTGTCTGCAGTGATTTTGGAGCCTAAGAAAAATAAAGTCTCTCACTGTTTCCATTGTTTCCCCATCTATTTGCCATGAAGTGATGGGATCAGAGGCCATGATCTTCATTTTTAGAATGTTGAGTTTTAAGCCAGCTTTTTCACTCTCCTTTTCACTTTCATCAAGAGGCTTTTTAGTTTCTTTTTGCTTTCTGCCATAAGGCTGGTGTCATCTGCATATCTGAGGTTATTAATATTTCTCCCAGCAATCTTGATTCCAACTTGTGCTTTATCCAGCCTGGCATTTCCCATGATGTACTCTGCATATAAGTTAAATAAGCAAGGTGACAATATACAGCCTTTCCCAATTTGGAACCAGTCCGTTGTTTCCATGTTCTAACTGTTGCTTCTTGACCTGCATACAGATTTCTCAGGAGGCAGGTAAGGTGTTTGGTATTCTCATCTCTTTAAGAATTTTCCAGTTTGTTGTGATCCACACAGTTGAAGGCTTTATGCAGTCAATAAAGCAGAAGTAGATGTTTTTCTGGAATTCGCTTGCTTTTTCTATTATCCAATGGATATTGGCAACAGTACACTAAAAACCAATAAAAAAAAGTAAATTGGACATAGACCTGGGCTATTTAAGTATATTAGCTATGAGGTTAATGTCTGAATAATTAAAATTATAAAAGTAAACATTTGCATTTAAAAGAAAACAACTTGTTTACTATCATATAAGAAATGAATCGCCAGTTCAGGTTCGATGCAGGATACAGGATGCTTGGGGCTGGTTCACTGGGATGACCCAGAGGGATGGTACGGGGAGGGAGGCGGGAGGGGGGTTCAGATGGGGAGCACATATACACCCGTGGTGGATTCATGTTGATGTATGGCAAAACCAATACAATATTGTAAAGTAATTAGCCTCCAATTAAATAATTTAAAAAAAAAACTTAAGGCTGAAAGAAGCAAAATTTAAATGAAAAAACAAAAAACAAAAAAAGAATGAAAAAGCTTCTACCAAGATGTCTCCCACGTTCTGAGTTGTGAGTGATGAACAATCACAGTGACAACTTGAGATTTGTTGTGTTGTTTCAAGTAGAGGGGACAAAATAATATGTGTTTGAAGAAAATAAGCACTGGTGATGGAACGTGCTATTTCCAATAAAACTAGGAAATAAATCATAAGAGACTGCAGTAGAAACTCCAACATGGAGAAAATTTATCTGCCAAAATCTAAGTGAAATGATTGATGATGTATTTCTGTGACATCCACAACACTTTTCATGGAGAATTCATAGTATTGGGTAAAATACTCAGTTAAATGTCATTGTGATGCAGAAATCATGCATCTGAGATTTTGTGTGAGCCAAAACCAGAGGATTTTGGGCCACAGCAGCCTTCACGACAATGATACTGTCATAGTGAGCGGCTGTAACAAAGCTTTTGTGCAAATGTTTCATTATCTGCCTTAATCAAAACAAGGTTCTGAGAGCTTTCTCGCTGCTTCTAAACATGAAATCCATCTCTAATGAGCAAAGACTTTTCATTGGTGAAGACTGTCAAGGGGATGTGCAATTCCAGGGCCAGATTCCCCAGTATTTTCATGATGGTAGCATTGTTGGAATAGCTAGGCATAGTTTTATTTGAAGAAGATCAAATGTGACTACAAGTCCTGCTATTTGTTTGTTTTTGAGAAATTTGTCTTTCTGTTTTGCATAAAAAAATTTTTTTTTCTGGTAAACTTTTAAAGACAAGTATTTCTAGGGATTATAAAACTTAATGAAGCCTAAGGGCTATGGATTCAGCTAAGGGTTGAGTTTGTGTTTTTGCTTGCTAAGTGGTCTATGAGACTTATTTGTGTCTGCAGTTGGAGATGACTGAATTATGGTGGCAACAAGGCAGGACAGTGATGTGGGATACCCATCAGTGTTTGATTTGTGGCAGACAATGAGAGGTAGCTACTAGACTATGCTGTTAGTGTTTATTTTTACGATATTGTTTAATCAAAAGCCTATCAACTTTTTTTCTTCTCATTAAATTACTCCCATTAAACTTGAGAAATGTTATAGTTTTCTTGGGTTTAGTTATTTTAGTGATTGAAATGAAAATAAATTTCCATGAAAAATCTCACTGCATGATTACTAAATAATTTGCAATTAATAGCTATGTTGATAGACCATACAGGGCCTAGAACTATATTTCCCACCATTTCTGCAACACAACCATTCTACTCAGTTGGTAAGATGATGATATTTACTTCTTCCAGGTGAATGAATGTGTTCACCTATTTTTTTTTCTAAAAGAACAGCAGCAACCAAACCTATATTTAGCTTATCTAATTTCATTAAATTGATGATAACATTTTCTAGAAATATAAAACTATTAGGCTCTCTTATTTCCCTTCTCTAAATACAGCAAAGCTGAATTGTTTTACATTATTTTGAGAGAATTTTTTATTGAAGGATAGTTGATTTACAATGTTGTGTTAGTTGTAGGTATACAGCAAAGTGATTCAGTTATACATATACACATATGTAAGTACAAATAGACAGATACTCTTTTACAGATTATTTTCCCTTATAGATTTTTTTTTTTGGTCACAACATGTGGCAGGTAGGATCTTAGTTACTTGACCATGCCCCCTGAAGTAGGAGCATGGAATCTTAACCACTAGACCTCCAGGGAAGGCCCCCTTAGAGGTTTTTACAAAATATTGAGTATAGTTCCCTGTGCTATACAGTAGGTCTTTGTTGCTTATCTATTTTACATACAGTAGTGTGTATATTAGTAGTGTTCTAATCATAAATTCCTAATTTATTTCTCCCCCATTCCCCTTTGGTAGCTAGAAGTTTTATATTAAAATATTTTTCCTACCAAGTAGGAGGAGTCATTCTCATTTGAGTTAAGTAACTACGATTTTTAATGCTTAAGTGATATCATAATCAAGGCACTACATATAATATCAGCTGACTTTGGTACCCCATGTAAAATGAGGAGCTTTAATCCAAAGATACATTTTCAGAGTCTATATATCACCAATGCCGGGAAAGATTGAAGGCAGGAGGAGAAAAGAATGACAGAGGATGAGGTGGTTGAATGGCATCACCAACTCGATGGATATGAGTTTGAGTAAGCTCTGGTATTTGGTGGACAGGGAAGCCTGGCTATGCTGCAGCCCATGGGGTCACAAAGAGTCGGACATAACTGAGTGAGTGAATTGAACTGAACTGATACATCACCGAGTGTCATGGTTTAAACTGTCTTCTGTACCATCATGCTATCAATACACTCAATGACTGTTATGAAAGCTTCATGAAGAATATATACATCCCTGGTGGCTCAGATGGTAAAGAACCCACCTGCAATGCAGAAGACCTGGCTTTGATCCCTGGGTTGGGAAGATCCTCTGGAGAAAGGAATGACAACCCACTCCAGTATTCCTGCCTGGAGAATTCCACAGACAGTGGAGCCTGGCAAGATATAGCCCATGGGGTTGCAGAGTCGCACACAACAGAGCAACTAATGTCTTATTATGTAATGTACTTAGATACTTGGGAAATTTAATTAAATCCCAAGATGGCTACTAATATGATTAAGGAGAAAGAACAGCAAGGCTTTTCTAAGCCAGTTAAAGCCATTGTGCCGGCTGCTTACTCAGTAATAAATCACATCTGATATCTGGAAGGAGAAATACCTTGTAAGCATTTCTGTTCTTTTCCTGTCCATAAAAGGAAGGAAGATTGTATTAGGATAAGATTTCTGATGGAATCAAAGGAAGTCTCATCCAGACTGTGCAGGTACCCACAGAAGTGCTTTATTTAGTGGAGTTTGAGGTTGTTTTTGCAAAAAGAGGGAGGGGGGTTCAGGATGGGGAACACGTGTATACCTGGGGTGGATTCATATTGATGTATGGCAAAGCCAATACAATATTGTAAAGTAATTAACCTCCAATTAAAATAAATAAATTTATTTAATAAAAAAAGAAAAAAATGATGCTATACTTCAGGGAGGGCATATTATGTTTGTGGTGGATATAACATAGAACCATAAACTACAATCGTTTTTAAATTACCTGAGCTGAAGAGCATAACTTACAAGCTCCAATTAAGTATAAACAACAACAAAAGTCCATTAAACTTTTAAGTATCACCTCTAATTGGTACGTTTTATTTTAGGTTTAATAATATTGATGCCAGAGAGAAAAGATGAACAGAAAAATTATCTGTATATAAATGATCAATAGAGGATGAAAACTTGATCCCTTTTAGAGAAATTGAAAGCTATTATAATTCTAGGAAGATTTAGATTAAAAGGAAAGGAGATTCTACCTCTAAGCATGTAAGCATTTCAAGAAACCTGTGAGTTCTGTCATTTCTGGAGACAGTGTAGAACAGTCACAGATGTCTTTCTGATTTTGTTTTAGTAGAAGAACTGGTTGTTAAGTCTACAAGGAGTACATAGGATTTTCCAAAGCCTGTATGAATGAATGACTGACTCTCTATAAAAATGACTTGGTGTAAAATAAGGATGCTGATTTTAAGATTTTTTTTTTCAATTTTGGTCACAGAATACACAATCTGAATACTCAACCGAGATGGTAGTAAAGAAGAGCATTTCATTAGGGGAGCTTTGAATGCAGACCTCCTTGTTTTTGCACAAATCAGGAAATGAAACATGCCTCTCCTGATAAAGTGAAGGCTCTGGTGCTGGAAAGCTTGGCTCCAGGTCCTGACTGTGTGACTTTGGTCTGGTTACTCAACCACACTGGGCTGTAAAACAGGGTTAATAGTGCCTGTCTAAGTGAGGTCTGGACATGGAACAACAGACTGGTTCCAAATAGGAAAAGGAGTACGTCAAGGCTGTATCTTGTCACCCTGCTTATTTAACTTCTATGCAGAGTACATCATGAGAAACGCTGGGCTGGAAGAAACACAAGCTGGAATCAAGATTGCCGGGAGAAATATCAATAACCTCAGATATGCAGATGACACCAGCCTTATGGCAGAAAGTGAAGAGGAACTACAAAGCCTCTTGATGAAAGTGAAAGAGGAGAGTGAAAAAGTGGGCTTAAAGCTCAACATTCAGAAAACGAAGATCATGGCATCCAGTCCCATCACTTCATGGGAAATAGATGGGGAAACAGTGGAAACAGTGTCAGACGTTATTTTGGGGGCTCCAAAATCACTGCAGATGGTGATTGCAGCCATGAAATTAAAAGACGCTTACTCCTTGCAAGAAAAGTTATGATCAACCTGGATAGCATATTCCAAAGCAGAGACATTACTTTGCCGACTAAGGTCTGTCTAGTCAAGGCTATGGTTTTTCCTGTGGTCATGTATGGGTGTGAGAATTGGACTGTGAAGAAAGCTGAGCGCTGAAGAATTGTTGCTTTTGAACTGTGGTGTTGGAGAAGACTCTTGAGAGTCCCTTGGACTGCAAGGAGATCCAACCAGTCCATTCTGAAGGAGATCAGCCCTGGGATTTCTTTGGAAGGAATGATGATGAAGCTGAAACTCCAGTACTTTGGCCACCTCATGCGAAGAGTTGACTCATTGGGAAAGAGTCTGATGCTGGGAGGGATTGGGGGCAGGAGGAGAAGGGGACGACAGAGGATGAGATGGCTGGATGGCATCACTGGCTTGATGGATGTGAGTCTGAGTGAACTCTGGGAGTTGGTGATGGACAGGGAGGCCTGGCATGCTGTGATTCATGGGGTTGCAAAAAGTCAGACACAACTGAGCGACTGAACTGAACTGGACTGAAGTGAGGTCTCAAGAATAGGAAGTGAAATCCTTCATGCTGAGCTCTTGGAAAACTGGCTGGCACAGAGAACTTGATGGACAACAGTCCTGACTGCTGTTTCAGAGCAGTAACTCCCAACATTGTGTTTTCACTGAACCTCACAAGTCAGAGCATGTCCATAGATGCCACACTCCCTGCAGGTTCACTGCCATAGAAGCTTCTACAAACAGTCTTCCTCACTCATGACAAATATCGTATCGGAAAGCAAATTAGCAAAGAGACCTCATTCAGAGATGACTCTGACTCTGTTTTAACTTAAAATAAGAAATGATTTTAAAACCTCAGCACCTGATTCCAGTAACAAGCTAACATGACAATACATGTCCCGGTAGATTAAGACACAGTTCTGCTCAGAATTTCTTCTGGAAATTAAGGGAAGAGAAAGGTACTGAGGTTACAGTTCTGGATAAAGCCATTCACTGGTCATTAGTCATGATCAGTTTCTATCCCATCTGTTCATCCATCCACCTGTCTCTCCATCTGTCCGTTGATCTACCCACCCATTCTTCTATCCATCAGGTCTTTGCAGAAAATCTACTTGGGGCTGAAAATACTGAAGGAACTTCAAGAAGCTTGCATGCCTCATTGGAGTCCTAGGTTCCTTTGCTTTGCTATTGTTCTTGGTTTGTCTTGCTTTGTGTTTTACTCTTTAGGGGGGACTTCCTATTTTGGCAGAAGGAAGGAGAGTAAAATTTCTCCTCGTAGGCTCATAATGAATTATCTTTTCTTGTGGTTTATTGAATTTCTTCATAACAGCTGTTCTAAATTCTTATCAGTTAGAACACAATTTTCAAGACTCTGTCTCAGAAAATAAAAATCTGAGGCTGCAGACGAATTCCAGCTCAACCTCAGAGTCTGCTGGACAGAAAGTATTATTGAACAAATACTCAGAAGAGTGGGAGGAAAAGGAAGAGGCATGCCTCTTACAGAATCAGAGTTCATGACAGGTACCTAGGGCAGTTTCTTTGATCTTCTTCCAGCTTTTATTATTCTGTATTTAGTGAACCAGTGAGGTGGCTTTTGGTTTACATTTAGGCTAAATATTATTCTTTGTGGGTTAATATAGTAAGTGTACTTTAGAATATTTTTGTTTAAATTTGCTTGTTACTGCTACAGCAGACTTATTACACTTAAAGTAAAATCAATCTTTAACTTTAGTGGGTAGCTACTTCTTGAACAATTGATTCTACCTCAAGTTTGTTTACTTAACATATTAAATGATGAAGGAACAGGCAGTCATATTCTCACAGTATTTCCCACATGTAGATGTAAATGTACCATAAAGACTGGGATAGAACAGAAAAAGGGGAATGTTAAGAATCTATCTCTGTTTGTTTCCCAGAAGTTCCTGCTATGCTTTTCATGGTCAGTGGAACAACACATTACATGGTCACATAAAAATTGGAAGTCTAACCACAGAAGTGATACATATTTAAATGACCCCTAAATTTTCTCTAAGATGTATGGCGATGATTAGGAGGACAAGGGTCAGGCACTCAGAACTCTGCCTTTGGTGCAGGACCAGCATCAATGACTGCACATGACTGGACATATAGGCAGCAGGCAGACCAACCCTGCGCCAGTGTGTGAGTTCTCAGGACGTCCACTTGGAAACTAGAAAACTTCTTCTTTTCAGAAGTATAGCTCACAGATGGTTAAAACAAAAAAGGGAAAATTAACACAAGAGAAAGTTAAAGCAGCAAGAAATAATCATCATCCTCTTCTGTTGAGTATTTGACTTTAAGAAATCTGTGCATTATTTATAGACTAAATCATCATCATTATGATGATATATGCAACATATGTGAATTACTGGATTATTTGTGCAAGGTATAATTTTTCCCCTGGGTATAAACTTTTGACCTGGTTACATAAAAGGGCATTCAAAGAAATAATACAGTATTTTCAGGACAATAAAATGATGATAAATGTCCACTGCTGGGCATACACACCGAGGAAACCAGAATTGAAAGAGACATGTGTACCCCTATGTTCATCGCAGCAATGTTTATAATAGCCAGGACATGGAAGCAACCTAGATGTCCATCAGCAGATGAATGGATGAGAAAGCTGTGGTACATATACACAATAGAGTATTTATTACTCAGCCATTAAAAAGGATATATGTGAATCAGTTCTAATGAGGTGGATGAAACTGGAGCCCATTATACAGAGTGAAGTAAGCCAGAAAGAAAAACACCAATACAGTATACTAACACATATATATGGAATTTAGAAAGATGGTAATGATAACCCTGTATGCGAGATAGCAAAAGAGACACAGAAGTATAGAATAGTGTTTTGGACTCTGTGGGAGAGGGAGAGGGTGGGATGATTTGGGAGAATGGCATTGAAACATGTATAATATCATATATGAAACGAGCCGCCGGCCCAGGTTTGATGCATGATACTGGATGCTTCAGGCTGGTGCACTGAGACGACCCAGAGGGATGGTATGGGGAGGGAGGTGGGAGTGGGGTTCAGGGAGAGGAAACCTGTATACCTGTGGTGGATACATGTTGATGTATGGCAAAACCAATACAATATTGTAAAGTAATTAACCTCCAATTAAAATAAATAAATTTATATTAAAAATGATGATAAATGAGTCTAATAATGAATGATGGCTTTAAGTATTTGGATGCATTTTAAGAAAGATGAGGAATGTATTATATTTTATTATATTTTGTCAGCAAGGAGTAGCAGGCTTTTTCTGATGTCATGGTGGCCACAACAGAAACCAGGTTATCTGACTCAATGATGTAATAATTATACTAGGATTCCAAATTTTAACATGAAAAAAAAAAAGCCTAAGAAAATTATAAGCAAAATGCCAACAATTCAGAAATAGTTGTACTTTCCAGAAGAAGCATATGCAGGTGGAAGTCTGATGTGACCAATTTGATGCTGTGGGCTTTTCAAGGCAGCAATTTTGGCAAGGGAACATTTTGATATGCCCTAAACTATTAAATTCTCAGCTTCTTAAAATGCCAGGTTCTTTGCACAGAAATGATCCCCAATCTTGCCTGAGCCTCGTCACCCCACTCCTGCATTAACTGTCTAGGCACATGGAGCTCATGTCTAGCCTTAGCTACCCCATGGAGGGTATCTTAAAGGATGCACATGTCTTATGTACTTGAAACTCCACCCTCTCCAAATTTTTGTTTTAAATCTTATATCTTAAAATGACTGAATGTCAAAAAGACTGTCAAAATCTTCTGTCTTCAGAAGTGTCATGCTGGTCAGAGATAAGTGAGGAAACCTGAGGAAGAAAAAGCCCTTCTGAATTTATCTCAAGTACGTGTAAAAATGGAAAGACGCAGTGCAGAACAGTCCACATATTACTATAAACTCAGAGGTCTTCAGGATCGGGAAATATCTGGAAAGCCTGCAGTGTAGACAGGAATCCTGCACTCAGGTTATGCACACATAGCTGGTCCCTGCTCCCCTAGGCTGCTCTCTCTCCTGCTAAGAGTCACCAACCCTCCCTCTCACAAGTCCTGGTGCACCTGAGCATGACCACTGACTGGGTATTTTCCTACATCTGAGACTAAGCCCTGGCCAGAAACTGGTTCCTGACACTCACTTGTGCTTGAATCTCTATTTTCATTATCTTCTTGGGACATGGGGGCTGTCCCCTCTCCAGTGGCACCTCAGAACACATTATCAACTAAAATTGATTTTTATATTTTACGTTTTTATTTTGTTAGTTAACTCATCCTTCAGTTCACACAGTGTCCTTGCTGCTGTTGCTGTCGTGGTGAACATATTTAGGATTTACTCTCTCAGGGACTTGCAAGTACAGCACACTGTTGCACATTAAATCCCAGAATTTCATCCTCTCACAGTTGGGAGCTTGTGCCCTTGGACCAACACAGCCTTGATCCTCCAGCCCCCAGCTCCTCGCAGCCACAGTTCAGCCTTTTACAGGTCCCACATACAAGTGATAGCATGTGGTACCTGTCGTTTTCTGGCTCATTTCACTTAGCATAATATCCTTAAAGTCCATCCATACTGTTGCAGATGGCAGAATTTCCTTCCTTGCATGGCTGAGTAACATTCCATTATATTCATTTCCCAAATCTGCTCTATCCATTCACCTGCCGACAGACACTTAGGTTGTCTTTGTGTTCTGGTGATTGTGAATAACGCTGCCGTGAGTGTGGGAGTACAGATATAGCTTCAAGATCCTGCCTTCACTTACTCTGGATACATGCCCAGGAGTGGTATTGCTGGCTCTTACAGGAGTTCTATCTTCAATTTCTTGAGGGTCCTCCATACTGCTCTGCATCGTGGCTGTACCAATTTTCATTCCCATCAACAGTATATGAGGGCTCCCTTTCCTCCACACCCTCCCTGGCATTGGAAGACCACCTTCTATGGGAGTCCTGCCAGCTTCAGACATTATGTTTCTGATGTTGATGTACAACTGTTCAGCTACCAACCTGGAGCTTTCTGGCTCCTGTCTCCCCCATGACCATGCTCCAGCTATGTGATGACCTGTGCCGGGCAGACCACCCATCACACTGCTCTCTGAAGGCAGCATGACATCTGCCAGAATCTGTTTGCTCTGGTGTAGAGAGGCCCATTTTAACAGCCACTGCCAGTGTCAGAGGGAGGGTCGGATCCTGCCTTCCCAGACGACCTTGGGGAACACACCAAGGGCTCTGCATCTCAACTCGAACATCATTCCCAGTAAGCGCTCATCTAATTGCGGGAGTCTGAGGGGTCCAAGGACCCACACGTTTTTGAGGAAGTACCTTTTATCTTATGAACACCAATAACTAACAGAAATGGAGATGGAAATGGCCACCCACTCCAGTACTCTTGCCTGGAGAATTCCATGGACAGAAGAGCCTGAGCAGGCTAGAGTCCATGGGGTCACAAAGAGTCAGACATGATTGGGCGACAATCACTCACTCACTCAGCTAACAGAAACGGCTGTTTCATACAAGAATTCTCCAGTTATTGGGTAACTGCTATTCTGTTCTGTCTGCAATTTCTCTTCTTTGGGTTAAACATCTCTACTTCCTTCCATGATTTCTCTTCACAAATGTTTCAGGTCCCTTCACCTCCCTGTTGACTTTGGAACATGCTTCCATTTATCTGTATTTTTCTCAAGTGTACTACGAACCAGACACAACACTGCAGGTTGGTTTCACCGCAGTGCAGTGAATGGAGTTCTAATTCCTCTCGTTCTGCAATGTTGTGGCTTCTTTGAAATCAGTCACAGATGGCAGCGAATTGGAAGAAGCTGGCAAGAAAGAGTCTGAGCTTTAAATACCAAGTCCTCTAAGGTAAATAACTACCCAACAGAACAAAACCAAAGTTATGATTTCTTAAGATCATTTCTTAAAAAGGAGTGTAAAGAAAGTTGTCAGTTACTCTGAGAAAGAGCTAAGCTAGTTTTGTGTAATAAATCTGAATAGATTAAGGTTTACTAGCTCTGTTGTTCTTGTTTAGTTGCTAAGTCATGTCCATCTCTTTTGTGACCCCATGGACTGTAGCCCGCTAGGCTGCTCTGTCCATGGGATTCTCCAGGCAAGAATACTAGAGTGAGTTGCCAATTCCACCTCCAGGGACTTCCCTCCACAAAGTAAATGCTGACTGAGTATATATTTTCAAACTATCTTCCTTCAAGTTCCATATATACACATAAATTCAATTACTAAAATAACACATCATCTGAATTCTGAAACTGCCTGCTGGAAGTTGACTGGACTGGTAACTGACTAATTAAACTGAGGCAGAGCGGCAGACAATCATGGTAGAACACATTGACAAAACATTGGTATTTTTGTGCTTTTACCCCTCCAAGATAGCTCCCAAGGAGAAAATGAAATAAAGGTGGTTTTGGGAAGGAAAATGGGCATGACGGGGAGATTCCAAGGTAGCATAACAAAGCTGTAAACATGTTTACAGTCCTGACTATCATTTTGCACTGCTTGACATCTGGCCACATTACCTAATTCATCTGAGTCCCAGTATTGTTATTTATGAAACAGGGTTAATAAAAGTTTTTGTTAAATATATATAATGAAAAGCTCCCAGGATACACTAACATCTTCAATATACTAACACACTAATATATTCAGTAAAATGTTTGTTATTATCTGTGTCCCAGGAAAGTTGACACAGGCAATATGGTGCCTGGAAATGTCTACAAGAGTGGGTGGCTGGGTTGAGATCTTTAGTTAATAAGTTTTGTTTGATTCCAATGCTGGTTAGAAACTCTAGCTTTCTTTTTTTTTTTCACTTTAACGTGATGTGCTGTACAGTTTCTGTCAGCACACACAGGAGAGCTGTGTACAGCAGTCCTTTTCTGAAGAAAACCAGTATTTCTCTCTCTTTTTTTCCTTTATTCTTTTATTAAAATTTTTTTAAAATATAAATTTATTAATTTTAATTGCAGGTTAATTACTTTATAATATTGTATTGGTTTTGCCATACATCAACATGTATCCCCCAACATCCCTCATTACACATTCTGGGGACCTAGACATTAACCACCCCCCCATCCCACACACACACAGCACACAGTCAGAGTTAAATGACTGCTATTGACTGATCTGATGACCTGGAATCCTCCTGGATGAAGGTCCACACTCATAGAAGATATTATGAGTGATCTCCAGTTGTCAGTTGTGAAGAGTGTAGCCAGGAACTAAGTAAATGATATGTCCTAATTTCAACACACTGTTGGCTTTGGAATCCGGGCCAAGTTTTCATGACAAGTCTCCATCTGGCATCCCAGTCGTGCTGGTTTTCTGGATGGGAAAACATCCTGTCCAGGATCCCTTATGATCAAAAGAACTCAGCATGGGGATTAGCCTGTCAAAGAGATAATGCACTGAATCCTACAGGGCATAGGGTTGTGACAGGGCCATTGTGTGAGTCTGAGACAGGTTCAGTATTTTGTAGTGAATCTACTAATTCCACTTGATTCCTTTAATTATGATGGATGAGGGAGATTATATCTATGAGATAGTTTGCCCATTAATGTTTTGCATTTTGGCCAAGACTGTCTATCAAATACTTTTTTATGAGGACTTTTAGAAATACTTGCTCTTGAATGCAAACACAGAAAGGAGAGTGAGAACACAATGGCATGAGAGAACTTGGGGTCAGACACAGAGGATATGAAGTTCAGATCAGGTTTGCACGGACAACTTGTAGGTTTCAAGGTAAAGTTACTTCCCCTCCTTTAGCATCCAGTTTTCTCATGTACAGAAAAGGGGTTACAATATCCACCTCCACAGATGTTGTAAGCGTCTCATGAAGAAATGTTAAGTAATGTAACAGAGACCCAAAAGGTAGAAGGTTCTCAACAAGTGTTTCCTAGATCAAAGGCATGAAATGTTTCTCACTGGTGGTTTTTCAAATAGCAGTAACTTTGAAAGTGAAAGTGTTAGTTGATCAGTTGTGTCTGACTCTTTGTGATCCCATGGACTGTAACCCACCAGGTTCCTCTGTCCATGGGATTCTCCAGGCAAGAATACTGAAGCAGGTAGCCACTCCATCTCCAGGGGATCTTCCCGATCCAGGGATCAAACCTGGGTCTCCTGCATTGAGGATAGATTCTTTACTGTCTGAGCCACCACCCAAACCCCAGTAACAACTTCATGAGCCACTAGTGGAAACAATGTTCAAATATCAGTTCAGATAGGAAAAGCTCTGTATAACTCTTAGAATTCTAGTCTTCCCATTTATATGGAATACATATCAGATCCTCTGATTGAAGGTGTCAAGCATCTGAAACAAACAAGATCAAAACTAGAATTTTGTAATTCAAAATTTATAGAAATATATAAATGAAAAAGAAACATAAGTAATTAAACTTTCAAATGATGCTTTCTGTAACTGTACAGAATTTATATTTCTACACTATAAGTTATGTTCAAAACTTCATGAAGATGGTTGGGACCCTGTGTGTATGTGTGTGAAACTAAGTTATGTATAGTTGTTACTACTGATAGAAAGTAGTATTTTAAGATAATTCAGCTTGGCTTTGTAAAGTCAAATTCATTCAAGCTTGGGCTACTGCTAACATTTCAATGTTTAATAACTGTTACCTTGTGAGACTATCAGATTATTTTGCAAACAACCAGGCTAACATCTCAGGGGAAAAGAAAGACAAACAGATAAAAGGAAAACGAGCAGCTTAACTAAGGTCAGGTGCTGACCCAGATTTTCTTAGTGAGTAAACACTGCTTCTGGGGGCAGACTTTGGTAGTATGGAATTGGCATTAGGTTATAAAGGATAGTACTAGGATAGCCATTTGTAACTTTATTTAAAATTTATTTTACAAATAAATTTGCATGTACTGCACCTCAAGCAGATGTTAAGTACAAGAGAAGGGGCATAGTAATGAGGAAACTGTAAGTCAAGCATACGAGGTGAGAATGATAGTTGAGATTGAGATACAAGCATTTATGCATGTGGGCAGCAGGGTGTGGACCTGTCTTTGACATCTGAGTGTTTCATGGAGGCTGTAGCCACTCTACAGTGGATGCAGACACAGTCTGTCTCCTATTAGGAGAAAGTGGTGATCAAAAGAAAGTTCACAGTAATAAATGATACTTGTTTTTCTGTTTCTGACTTACTTCACTCTATATGACAACAGTATGTGAGCTGTGAACTTTCAGATGTTCAAGCTGGTTTTATTTATTTATTTTTAAAAATAAATTTATTTATTTTAACTGGAAGTTAATTACATTCTTGTATTGTTTTTGCCGTACATCAACATGTATCTGCCATAGGTATATACATGTTCCCCATCCTGAACCCCCCTCCCTCCTCCCTCCCCATACCATCAAAGGCAGAGAAACCAGAGATCAAATTGCCAATATCAGCTGGATCATCAAAAAAGCAAGAGAGTTCCAGAAAAACATCTACTTTTGCTTTATTGACTATGCCAAGGCCTTTGACTGTGTGGATCACAATAAACTGCGGAAAATTCTGAAAGAGATAGGAACACCAAACCACCTGACCTGCCTCCTGAGAAATCTGTATGAAGGTCAAGAAGCAACAGTCAGAACTGGACATGGAACAACAGACTGGTTCCAAATCAGGAGAGGAGTAAGTCAAGGTTATATACTATCACCCTGCTTATTTAACTTATATGCAGAGTACATCATGTGAAATGCTGGGCTGGATGAAGCACAAGCTGGAATCAAGATTGCTGTGAGAAATATAAATAACTTCAGATATGCAGATGACACCACCCTATGGCAGAAAGGGAAGAAGAACTTTAGTTCTTTAGAGCCTCTCTTTAGAGCCTCTTGATGAAAGTGAAAGAGGAGAGTGAAAAAGTTGGCTTAAAGCTCAACATTCAGAAAACTAAGATCATGGCATCTGGTCCCATCACTTCACGGCAAGTAGATGGGGAAACAATGGAAAGACTAACAGACTTTATTTGTTGGGGCTCCAAAATCACTGCAGATGGTGATTGCAGCCATGAAATTAAAAGATGCTTGCTCCTTAGAAGAAAAGCTATGACCAACCTAGACAGCATATTAAAAAGCAGAGACATTATTTGACCAACAAAGGTCCATCTAGTCAAAGCTATGGCTTTTCCAGTAGTCATGTATGGATGTGAGAGTTGAAGTAGAAAGAAAGCTGAGCGCCGAAGAATTGATGGTTTTGAACTGTGGTGTTGGAGAAGACTCTTGAGAGTCCCTTGGACTGCAAGGAGATCCAACCAGTCCATCCTAAAGGAAATCAGTCCTGAATATTCATTGGTAGGACTGGCACTCAAGTTTAAACTCCAATACTTTGGCCACCAGATGCGAAGAATGGACTCATTGGAAGAAACACTCATGCTGGGAAAGATTGAAGGTGGGAGGAGAAGGGGACGACAGAGGATGAGATGGTTGGATGGCATCATCGACTCAATGGACGTGGGTTTGGGTGGACTCCGGGGGTTGGTGATGGACAGGGAGGCCTGGTGTGCTGTGGTTGATGGGTCGCAAAGAGTTAGATACGACTGAGTGACTGAACTGAACTGAACTTACAACACAGAATACTTGTTTTTGTGTAATATGAATTTGAATGTTTGATATTTTGAGATGTAATATTTTGCTACCATATTTATCCATAGATTTAAAGAAGTTTATTTTTTTAACTAGACACCCTAACAAAATTAAAGAATAAAACTTAAAGAAGTGTTTGCTACATAAACAATTATACCTATATCTGGAAGAAGCTAATGGCCTACTTTGCTGTCCAGATGGAATTTAATAAGTCTTCTTTGGGTCCAGTCCACCTATTCCCGCTTATCTAACATTGAGCTATTTTCAAACATTAGTTTTAATTAGTTCCTAGAATTGTTGTGTAGCTGGCTCCCTTAGCAGGTAAATTTGCCTTTCCCTAAGTCTTTTAGAGTCTTTTCAGTAAAGTGCATAGGGTTTAATGAGAAAAAAAATTGTGCAATCATATGCAAAAACAGGAAATCTAAAAATGTGAATTTTAGGAATGCAACACTGAGAAAAGACAATGGGATCCAAGAAACATTCCCCTGGGTTGGGAAGATCCCCTGGAGAAGGAAAAGCTACCCACTGCAGTGTTCTGGCCTAGAGAATTCCATGGACTGTATATTCCATGGGGTCTCAAAGAGTCGGACATGACTAAGCGACTTTCACTTTCAAAGAGGGTATGATTTGTGGTGTTAGGCTGACTGACACATCTCGCCTTCTGAGGACAGGCTTGTTGGATCCTCTTTGTGTTGAGTTCTCTGGTTACTTCTCTGAAGGATTAATATGTCTAAAAGGGCCTGGAAAAGCTACAGTCTCTCTGTGGATGTTCAATACAGAGGTACAAACAAAGAGACCAGGAAGACTGATTTTTCCAGAAGTCTGGGGTATGTTTGACCTCTATTCCCATCCGCCACCTTTAAGACATGCCTGCTTGCTGAGAAATGCACTCTTTGCACATCGTAGAGTGTGTTCAAACACAAAAAATCATGTGAGTCAATCAGCTGCCATGAGCCACTTGCAGTTTCTAGCCTGCATTCTCCAGAAAATAACACCACTTCTCTTTTTTTGGCTATGAGCCTATGAATAACAGCGTAAAGGTATTTAGCTGAGAGGGGAAAGAAAAAAAAACACACACACACACACAAACTCGTGACTGTCTTTAGATATAAAGAGACATTGGTTGGGTTTTCCCCGAGCCTAACAGAGTCGCTGAAAGGCTGCTGCCACACTGGCGTGAGCTCACGAAACACTGCAAATTAGCACCAACATGTTTTGAAAGCTATTTGCTGAGCATTTCTAAAGTTATTAAATATCTAAACAGAAAGACTGTAGGAAAGCAGAGAGAAAGCCAGCCACGCACTACTGCACTCCCTGGTCCAGAGATCAATGCATCTTGAGGAGGTTACAAACACTGGGTCAGCTTCCCTTTTCGATCCAGTAGATGTGACATTACTGCCCAGTCACTGGCTCCTCCTTAGAGAGGCTGCTTTTCCTGCTCCAGGACAGACCCCCTGGCCCAGAACAGTCCTGCACCCCCATAATCCAGGGCAGGCCTCCCCTGCCCAGGAGAGGCCCCCAGCTGGTCACAGTCGACAGCTGATGGGATTCTGCTGATCTGGGGCTAGACTGTCAGCGCCTGCCTGGAACTGAGTGTCAGGATGATGGGAGTCAGTTATTTGCCTGCATGGGTTTGGTTTGAGAGTTCATGAAGAGTTGGAGCCAAACTCAGCACCACTGCAGCCCACAGGCCAGGCAAGCCCAGGCTCTCAGGGTGGGTGGGGAGGCATGGGCAGGCAGGACAGGGGGGCAGAGGGAGAAATAAGGGTGGGCACGGAACCAAGGGCCCACCAGAGATGAGCTCCTTGAGCTGGTTGAACTGAGTTTCTCGATCTGACAACAGCAGGTGAATGCACATTTTGTGGGACCTGAGACATAAACCATCTGGGGGGCCTCTGTTCAGAAGAAGCCTTCACAATCAGGCTGTGAAACTCGGTCCAGGCCTGAAGCTCAGTGACTCCACCTGCACCTCGGCTCACAATCGAGAGGCCTCTGACAGAGGCAGTCAAAACCACACCGGGGGCTCAGAGGGCGTCAGGGCTGAGTCTCAGGGAATCTCTCTTAGAGACCCTGAATTTGGGACAATCTGGCGAGTCCTCCTGGCCACTGAAGTCTGGAAGCCTGGGGCACTCCAGGCACTCCCGGCACTCCAAGGGTGACACCCACTAATTCATCTCACTCTCCCCATGCCCTCTCTGGTTCTCTGACTTTTTCAACTTTGCTGCTGGCCCTCTGAGAATTCACTTGTATTTCAAATTATCCTTTAAAGGGATCTCTGATGTTTATTTTCTGTTTTGGGAATTTTGCTGGTTGGTCTGCCTAGTTGAAACCATCTGCTTTCTTCTGGGTCATTATTAATAAAAAGGGAAATTTCTGAGGCACATACTGTGTTCCTGTTTGGCTGCTTCTCCACTTGGGCCCTTCCAAGAAAGATTTCCAATGATTTCATGGCTACCCTCTACTTAGGATTACTCATAATCCGATGAGCCTGGGGATACTTTAGGAGACTGAGTAGCAATACTTATGCTACTATCTGAAAAGGGGAGCTCTTTACCCCAATCTGCTTCACATGAAGCTGCTAGTATTGTATACGTCAATACCAGTCTCCGTGAAATGAACAGAAAATTCAACCAAAGGGAAAACCACTCCAAGTGGAGTCTGATCCCTCTTCCCTCTCTCTATGCCTCAAAATACACACACACACAGACACACAGAGACAGAGAGGAAGACAGACACACAGACTACAGAGCCGTGAGGGCAGCAGTGAGCCAGAAATACATTACTACTAACACAAAACAGAATGAAAGATCACAGGAATTGAATTCATATCCTAGTGTATGAAACACGACGTTTTGAAGGAAGAATTCTACCTGGAAAGCATGGATTTTACAGGGAATGTGTGTACTCTTTGATTGACATTCTGACAGTGGAAAACAAATAAATGGATTCTGTTAAAGTCACTAATCCTGAAAAAATTTTTAGAAAGAGCAAAATAATATGCACAGGGATGCATATTAATTAATTTTTAGTTTTGCATTAAATGCTTTCCACAGATTGTTTCATATAATCCTCAGAACTGCGTATTATTATCCTCATTATTTGGCAGATGAGGAAATTGAAGGTTTGAAACGATAAGTAAGTAACAAAGTCAGTCAAACTCACTCACTGAGCAAGAGTGACTGTGAGACTCCATTGCCTGGATGTCAGGGCTTTTAAAAACCATTTTTGCCCAAGGAAGGCCATGCACTTTGCAAAGATCTTGTCAAAATGATCAGTTGGAACTGAAGTTTAAAGCAGACTGGAGCTTAAGTATTTGCGACATTCTGCTAACTTGCAGGTGGCACTTCTGAGGAACGCAGGAGAGAACAGAAAAGGCGGTGAGGCTGTGGAAGGGTCACCAGGTGTATGACACTTAGCGTTGTAAACCTCAGATCATTTTGTCTGAGGACTTGTCTTTCTTTCTCCCTTGGACTTTGGCTTTTCAGAAGAGGGCATCATCTTGCCTCTGTGTCCTAGCTAGTATCCGACACAGAGAAGGAGGTCAATAATCACTTACTGAAGGCAGAGACACAAGAGGAAAAAAAGATTTTTTTTGATCCACAAGAATCCAAAATGGTAAAAATACAGTAGAAGAGGAAGACAAACAGGTTTTTCAAAATAAGTGAGGGAGGCAGGCACAAAGATACACAAATGAGCACAGAGCCTAGATATTTTAGGAGAAGCAAAGATAAAATCACCTGGGAAGGAGCAATGAATGATGAAGTAAATGTGAAAGAAAAATTGAAAAATGTGGGTAAAATAATCATAAATTGTCAGTGATTTCTATATACAAAAATTAGAAAACTTTTGTTACCCATGTTTTTAAAAACCCAATATTATTTCTACCGTAAGACTCTTTGAGCGCCATTGATGGGAATTTTTTCTTACAACATTTTGTAGAAGGCTAGAAGGCCATAAGTGATTAAAGGGCTTCCCTGGTGGCTCAGACAGTAAAGAATCTGCCTGCAATGTGGAAGATCCCTGGAGAAGGAAATGGCAATCCACGCCAGTATTCTTGCCTGGAGAATCCCATGGACAGAGGAACCTGGCAGGCTACAGCCCATGGGGTCGCAGAGTTGGGTAAGACTAAGCGACTAACACTTTCACTTTCATGTGGTTAAAAGGAACATTTTGTGATTACTATAGGACTCTAATGTAATAAACTTTATTATCATAAGAGAGTCTTGAAAATTTTTAATGAGGAAGTTTATGCACTGAGTATATAAGCCTCAAATTTATAAGGCATAAATGTGCTTAATCTGAAGGAAGAGGGAATGACAAAACACCTTAATTTCTTTCTTTAATTTTGAAATAAGTATAGACTTACAGAAGTTGCAAACGTAGTATTGAGGGGTTCTGTGAACACTTCACTAAGCTTCTCCCAATGACAGTCTTAAGTAACTACAATACTTCATCAAAATCAAATTGACCCTGGCAAAATACAATTAATTAAACTGTAGACACAACTCAGACTTCACCAGTTTTCATGCTGTCTTGAATGTTTGTATATGTAAAAATCACATTTCGAAGGTTACTACTTTCAGAAGACCTGGGAAATTTAAATACGAGACACATCGTGGTCCAGCTCACCACGGCTCACAGCTGTGGTGTGGCAGACCAGTCATCTGAGGAGGCCTTACAAATAGCTGTGAAAAGAAGAGAAGGGAAAGGCAAAGGAGGAAAGGAAAGATATCCCCAACTGAATGCAGAGTTCTTTCCAAAGAATAGCCAAGAGAGATAAGAAAGCTTTCTTAATTGAACAATACTAAGAAATAGAGGAAAACAATAGAATGGGAAAGACTAGAAATCTAGTCAAGAAAATTGGAGACACCAAGAAAACATTTCATGCAAACATGGGCATAATAAAGGAAAGAAATGGCCAGGACCTAACAGAAGCAGAAGAGATTAAGAAGAGGTGGCAAGAATACACAGAAGAACTGTACAAAAAAGATCTTCATGACCAAGATAATCATGATGGTGTGATCACTCACCTAGAGCCAGACATCTTGGAGTGCAAACTCAAGTGGGCTTTAGGAAGCATCCCTATGAACAAAGCTAGTGGAGGTGATGGAATTCCAGTCAAGCTATTTCAAATCCTGAAAGATGATGCTGTGAAAGTGCTGCACTCAATATGCCAGCAAATTTGGAAAACTCAGCAGTGACCACAGGACTGGAAAAGGTCAGTTTTCATCCCAATCCCAAAGAAGGGAAAAGCCAAAGAATGCTCAAACTACTGAACAATTGTGGTCACCTCATATGCTAACAATGTAATGCTCAGAATTCTTCATTCTTCAAATTAGGCTTTATCATTCTGTGAACTGAAAGCTTCCAGATGTTCAAGCTGGGTTTACAAAAGGCAGAGAAACCAGAGATTAAATTGCCAACAATTGGATTCTTGGATTGGATTCCATCAGATCATAGAAAAAGCTAAGAAATTCCAAAAAAACATTTACTTCTGCTTCATTCAGTTAGGTTCAGTTCAGTCATTCAGTTGTGTCCGACACTTTGTGACCTATGGACTGCAGCATGCCAGGCTTCCCTGTCCATCACCAACTCCTGGAGCTTGCTCAAACTCATGTCCATTGAGTCAGTGAAGCCATCCAACCATCTCATCCTCTGCTTCACTGACTACACTAAAGCCTTTGACTGAGTGGATCACACAAACTGTGGAAAATACTTCAAGGCATGGGAATACCAGACCACCTTTCCTACATCCTGAGAAACCTGTATGCAGGTCAAGAAGCAACTGTTAGAACTGGACATGGAAAAATGGATTGGTTCAACAGTGGGAAAGGCTATATATTGTCACCCTGCTTATTTAACTTCTATGTAGAGTACATCATGCAAAATGCCAACCTGGATAAATCACAAGCTGGAATCATGAATGCTGGGAGAAATATCAGCAATCTCAGATATGCAGATGATACCACCCTAAAGGCAGAAAGTGAAGAGGAATAAAGAGCCTCTTGATAAGGATGAAAGAGGAGAGTGAAAAAGCTGGCTTAAAACTCAACATTCAAAAAAACGAAGATTATGGCCTCCGGTCCCATCACTTCATGGCAAATAGATGAGGAAAAAGTGGAAACAATGTCAGATTTTATTTTCTTGGGCTCCAAAATCACTGTGGATGGTGACTGCAGCCACAAAATTAAAAGACACTTGCTCCTTGGAAGAAAAGCTATGACAAACCTAGAGTGTATTAAAAAGCAGAGACACCACTTTGCTAACAAAGGTCTGTCTAGTCAAAGCTATGATTTTTTCAACAGTCATATACAGATGTGAGATTTGGACCATAAAGGAGGCTAAGCACCGAGGAATTGACGTTTTTGAACTGTTGATGCTAAAGAAGACCCCTGAGATTTCCTCAGACAGCAGGCAGATCAAACCAGTCAATCCTAAAGGAAATCACTCCTGACTACTCACTGAAAGGACTACTGCTGAAGCTAAATCTCCAATACTTGGGCTACCTGATGTGAAGCACCAACTCATTGGAAAAAAACCCTGATGCTGGGAAAAATTGAGGGGAAGGGGGCAATAGAGGATGCAATTGTTGGATGGCATCATCAATGCATATGAGTTTGAGCAAACTCAGGGAGCTAAATGAATGTCCGGGAAGCCTGGAGTGCTCCAGTCCATGGGGTTGCAAAGAGTCAGACAGGACTTAGCAACTAAACAATAACAAACACAAAGAGGTTAAACTCAGGAAAAATTTAACGTGTCAGGAAAACAGCTTTTTTCCTTGAAAAAGCGGTATCAAGTGACAGAGACATAGGAACATTTGTTTTATTGAGGAAATGCAAATTATTTGAAATAAATTTCTATGGACAAAGACATACAGATATTAAGAATAAGACATTATCATTAAGATCATTACTCCAAACACATGGGTGATCAGATTACAGCTATAAAGTGAAAGTGAAGTTGCTCAGTCGTGTCCGAATCTTTACCACCCCATGGACTGTATCCAGGCAAGGGTACTGGAGTGGGTTGCTATTTCATTCTCCAGGGGATCTTCCTGACCTAGGAATCAAACCCGGGTTTCCTGCATTGCAGGCAGATGCTTTACCGTCTGAGTCAAAAGAGAACTTTAAAAGGCTCACGGGCTTCTACATTTTCATAGCTATTAAAATGTGTATTCATAAACAACAAGGTTTTCTGTATAGCACAAGGAACTGTATTCAGTGTCCTTTGATAAACCATAATGGAAAAACATACGCAAATCTGAGTGAACTCCAGGAGATGGTGATGAACAGGGAGGCCTGGCGTGCTGTGATTCATGAGGTCGCAAAGAGTCGGACACGACTGAGCGACTGAACTGAACTGAACTGAACTGATAATCACTTAAATGTATAGTAGAATTTAATACATTCAAATCAAGTGCGTGTCAATAAAATAACATTTTAAAACTGTCTCTGCCAAGCTACAAAGTGTCTACACTTCATTCTTTCCAGCATAGCCCACCTTCTGCCATAGAAGCTGAACTTGCTTCCTCGAGCTTCTTTGCATTGAGTCATGGACATGCAATCCAATTTTGGCTGACAGAAGTGAAAGGAAAGTATGCTAGAGAGCATTCCAGGAAAGAATATCTATGGATTAAAAAAGGAGAGAAAGAGATTGAGAAACAGGAAAAAGATAAAAGCCCTCTCCCCCTTCTTGCTATTGATGTTCTATGAGGACAAGATGCCCAGATATGTAGCAGCCTTCTTGTCACCATGAGGTGAGGACTAGAGAGTCACAGAGAAGCTGAATCCCAGGTTCTGTCTACTAAACTAACTTTAGATATAGACTGTCTGTGAACTTCTTGTTTTGTGATCAAATAAAACGCTATTGTTTGGTCAAGTGTGGCCAGACTCTTGCTTGAGAGCAAAGCACTTTGACTGATTCAGTTGCTAAGATCTCTGGAAATGCAGTAGCACTTGCTGAACAGTAGCCAACATGCCACTAAACAGTCCCAACACGACACTATGCCCTTTGTTCAACATCCCCTCCAACAAATTTCTTGTTGAATACACGGACTATAAATGACCAAAAGCCAAGAATGAACCAATGAATGATGGTTCCATCTTGGAGATAGACAAGAATCCAGAAGGAAGTTTTGTTTTTATATACTCAATGAGTTTATGATTTGGGAGGTGTTGGTGTTGAAGGCAGATGTGAAAGGGAAATGAAGTAATAAAAAATAAAAATGTCAATGTGCATCTGAAGACTGTTTGTAAATATGTTCAATGGCTAAATATATGTTTCAACTATAGAATCTAGAAATATTAGAGATTGGCTCTTTCTTGAAAGAGAAAGGCCATTTTCTGGCTTTGTGGTTATAAATGATTCAGTGTGCATGCTACACAGTTATAATAGACATACACATTAAGTGGGTCTGTGATATTTCCTCTCCCCTGAAAGGAGGAAAAGAGGATAGGAAATTCTGCAAATGTAGGAAAACCACCCCAATTTGGACGAGCAATGGTACTTCTCTCCGGAAATGCTGTTCTTGCACTTTCACCAGCAGTTTGCACTCTTTTGGAGAAAGAAGCTGCATGTATTGAGAAAGGGTGGTTTAAGGCCGTTAATCTTAGATGATGCTGTAGAGGGGCAGGACACAGCCAATAGAAACCACTTTCTTCAGTGGCTGTCATGCACCTAACAAGCAGAGAGAATTTCATGATGGTTGGCGAAGCTGACTTGTATATATTTGATACAGAAAAATTATCAACTATAGGTCGGTATTAAAGCACCATCACCACCACCACCAAAAGGTCTCTATGACTTCTCTGGTGGCTCAGTTGTTGAAGAATCCTCCTGCTATGCAGAAGACCCAGGTTCAGTCTATGGGTCAGGAAGATCCCCTGGAGAAGGAAATGGCAACCCATTCCAGTATTCTTGCCTAGGAAATCCCATGGACAGAGGAGCCTGGTGGGCTACAGTCCATGGGGTTGCAAAGAATCGGACATGACTGATCTACTAAACCTCCACCAACCACAAAGATCTGTATCTGAAAACTTTGTTTATTTATAAATGAATTTTTCAAAGCAAAAGAGTATTTCAAAGTTAAATGCATAAGAAAATTATAGATTAATTTTATTCTGATGTATCATCCATACATAGTTCTGTTAGCCATGGTTCAACTCAAATTCTCCTTTTTGTTAGTTCCCCAGACTCTCAAGTCCTTACTGTCCGGTTTCCTTTCCTGACTCACATCATTTTCCACTCAGCTACACTTTCCTCACTCATTGCTGTGTGATGCAAGTTCTATGAGAGAGAGTTTTGTAAATTTTGTCCTCTTATGCAGCCCAAGGGTTTGCCCAATGCCCAGACCATGGTTGGCTTTCAGATGTTTATTGAATAAATTAAGGAATCTATGTTATCCTCTAGTTAAAAACTCTTTGAGTGGGTCCATGTAATTCTGTATCATCTCCTGCACTCATTGTGGTAGACTCTGAGGAAATAATTGTTAATAAGCAGACTGGATGATTTAAAACATATGGAGAGAATTCCCATTATTTCAGGTCCCAAGTCAGTGTCTTGGTCAACAAAACTACCATTGCTTTCTCTCCCTGAACTTGTAAATATACAAAGAAAGAAACAAACAAACAAAAAAAAACCATGCAGATTATTTCACCGGCAAATGCCTATTTATACTCTAAAATTTTAGCTTTATGCTGAAACCAAAATGCAGATTATCCAGGTCAATATGGTGACAATTGCAAAGGCTCCATCTTATAAACATATTTGATACTTAAAGTGAAAGCCACCAGGGTCAGAAGTGCACAGAGTCGCAAAATCACAAAGTGACCTTAATAATCAAGGGAAAGTTATGACTGACTGTGATATTTCAACATTTTTGTCAAAACACTCAAAACTCTCTCCTCATCAGTTATATAGGAAATAAAAGAGAGTAAAACTTTGTTTTTTAGTATCAGTTCAGTTGCTCCATCGCGTCTGACTCTTTGTGACCTCATGGACTGCACACGCCAGGCCTCCCTGTCCACCACCACTCCAGGAGCCTGCTCAAACTCATGCCATTTAAAAAAAATATATACTATAATTTGAAACCCTAGAAGGACTTCCCAGCTAGCTCAATGGTTAACAATCTGCCTGCCAAGCAGGAGACTTGGGTTCAATCCCTGGGTCTGGAAGAGCCCCTAGAGAAATGAACGCTAGGGCACAGCAACCCAGTCCAGTATTCGTGCTTGGGGAAGTCCATGCACAGAGGAGCTTGGCGGGACCACAGAGAGTCAGGCAACACTGAATGACTGAACAATGACAACAACAACAAAACCTTAGAAATGAGAATTGAAGTGTCTTATTTCATTGTAAGAAAACATGAGCACTTTGAATAGTTTTTTCTGTTTCTGCTGGAAACGTCACGCCAGCTTCTGGCCTGGGCAGGGCCTCCTAAGAGGAGCGGCCTTGGCAATGGACTTATCTGTCACCTCTGAGAGGTAACAGAGGCGACAGGTGCATGTGTGCACTGAGGATGCTTAAGATCTACTCAATGAAGTTTTTTAAAAAAGAGAGAGAGTTACAGGGGCTGGACACTTCCTCACTGGGAGATCAGGAGCCCCCCAGGGCTTCCCAGGTGGTACTAGTGGTAAAGAACCAGCCTGCCAACGCAAGAAATGCAGGAGATGTGGGTTCAGTTCTTGAGTTGGAAAGATCTTCTGGAGGAGGGCACAGCAACCCACTTCAGTATTCTTGCCTGGAGAAACCCATGGACAGAGGAGCCTGGTGGGCTACAGTCCACAGGGTCACAAAGAGTCAGACATGACTGAAGTGACTTAGCATGCATGCATGCATGATCTTCAGGGGGAGCATCTGTCCCTGGTCTCTGAAACCCCAGCACGAAGCGGGTGTGAACAGTCACACTGCCTGGGGCGGCGTGGAGCCACCTGCACACTGGCTGTGGGGACTGATGCATTGCAAGGGGCTGGCCTTGTGCACACTCTCTCCTCTTGCTGCAGGTAAGTGCTCTACCTCTTGCATCCTTGTCTGTCCTCAAGGATCTTGAATCCCGCTCTTGTCTTTCCCTGGGTGGCATTTACCTGCCTTCTAACCTTGGCCACATGGCCTGGGTCACCCAGTGGATGGTGAAACACGTACAATATGGAAAAAAGCATTTTTTCTATGCCTTGGAAAATCATTACATTGCTTTCTATGTTTGGGTCAGTGGCCAACATTTTTGCTCTTTGCACGTTCACGGAATGAAACATCGAGAATTCCTTTAACATGAATGTTGTTTGTTGGTCTCACTTTCTCTGGGTCATCTTCATCCTTTCCACACCCTCCCACCTTCCTCCTGTAGGTTGATAGTTTTGCTTTCCTGAAGTTTACATGGAATGGGGAGGCATCAACAGTCCCACAGTCAGCCATTTCTTTCATAATTCTATTTATGTTTGATTTGAATTTTACTCCTGGCATTATTACTTTTTATTGCTTGGCTGGATTTTCATTTTTGTTGATATTTTTATTGCTTGGTTTCGCATATATACATGCAGGCATGTATATACTATATATGCTTTTCAGTCCAGGATTTGGCAAAACTATGATTGGCCTACTTTTACTATTACTTTTTCTTAAATTATACATCTTCCAACTATGTAAGAACTTTTGTCTAAGTGACTAAAATTCACATAGTGAATCTTTGAAACTTTTAAGGGAAGAGGGCTCCCTAAATGTTGTCACTCATCTTGAAACATTATGGTAACAACAAAAAATTCAGTGAGTAGATATATATGAGAAAGGTTGTGATCTAAGCCAAAGTTTCAACTGTATTAACTTTTCCAAAGACCTGTCTTTAGAATTCCTGAAGAGGATGAGGAAAGAAGCCAAAGGCAAAACCAATACAGTATTATAAAGTAAACAATAATAATAATAATAATAAAATTAAATTAAAAAAAAAACAAAACAAAAAGAAATGATAGAATTTTTAACAGAAAAAGAGACACCATTTGTATGCAGCTGCGTCTAATAAACATACTTAAGATGCTCATTCAAAATCAAAACAGTTAGTGTGTACACTTTCCTCAAGTCATGAAGAACCAAACCCCTCATTTTAGCTTTTTTGGGGAGGAATAGATATGAGTTACATACTGTAAACTGAATCCTGTCTTATACTCATTAGTAAGCAAATCTCAAGGTAAACTCAAATGTACTGACAGAGTCAAAGCAATATTTTTAGTTAAGATTTTCAGAAGATAGGTCTTGAGTTCAAATTTACTTTCTCATCCATACCAGAAGCGGAACTCTGCATGGTGAATTGTATCTCTCAGCTGGTAGCATTCATGATTTCTACAGTTTATTATACTTCTAATTCAAAACTCCTTACTTTCAAGTTCTTGGTTTCCATAATAGTATTTATTTCCCCGGCTCTAACAAGAGCTAAAATTTCACCAGAGTGTCTTCCCAGACTACATTAAGCCATATAAATATTATAGAATTATTGGAATAAATGAAAATATTTAACCAAACTGAATAACATACTTGTATTCTCTCTTTGTCTAGATCGTGGTACATAAAATTAAGACCTACTTACTGACTGTGAAGTGAATTTTATGTGTATGTGTTAGTATCCATATTGTCAGAAATGAAGATTACCTATCTTTACTTGAATTGTTTTACTAATTGTTTTATTTCTAAAATCCAATATTTTAGTAAAATAATGTGCTTAATTAAACTAAGATTTTATGAAAATTTTCCTCAGTTCAGTTCAGTTCAGTCGCTCAGTCATGTCTGACTCTTTGCTACCCCATGAATTGCAGCACGCCAGGCCTCCCTGGCGGTGCTGGGAGGTGATGCCATTCAACCATCTCATCCTCTGTCGTCCCCTTCTCCTCCTGCCCCCAATCCCTCCCACCATCAGAGTCTTTTCCAATTAGTCAACTCTTTGCATGAGGTGGGCAAAGTACTGGAGTTTCAACTTTAGCATCATTCCTTCCAAAGAATACCCAGGACTGGTCTCCTTTATTTTTATTTTTTTATTTTTTTTAGTTTTTTATTTTTTAAATTTTAAAAATCTTTAATTCTTACATGCGTTCCCAAACATGAACCCCCCTCCCACCTCCCTCCCCATAACATCTCTCTGGGTCATCCCCATGCACCAGCCCCAAGCATGCTGCATCCTGCGTCAGACATAGACTGGCGATTCAATTCTTACATGATAGTATACATGTTAGAATGTCATTCTCCCAAATCATCCCACCCTCTCCCTCTCCCTCTGAGTCCAAAGGTCCATTATACACATCTGTGTCTCTTTCCCTGTCTTGCATACAGGGTCGTCATTGCCATCTTCCTAAATTCCATATATATGTGTTAGTATACTGTATTGGTGTTTTTCTTTCTGGCTTACTTCACTCTGTATAATTGGCTCCAGTTTCATCCATCTCATCAGAACTGATTCAAATGAATTCTTTTTAACGGCTGAGTAATACTCCATTGTGTATATGTACCACAGCTTTCTTATCTATTCATCTGCTGATGGACATCTAGGTTGTTTCCATGTCCTGGCTATTATAAACAGTGCTGCGATGAACATTGGGGTACATGTGTCTCTTTCAATTCTGGTTTCCTCGGTGTGTATGCCCAGCAGTGGGATTGCTGGGTCATAAGGTAGTTCTATTTGCAATTTTTTAAGGAATCTCCACACTGTTCTCCATAGTGGCTGTACTAGTTTGCATTCCCACCAACAGTGTAGGAGGGTTCCCTTTTCTCCACACCCTCTCCAGCATTTATTGCTTGCAGATTTTTGGATCGCAGCCATTCTGACTGGTGTGAAGTGGTACCTCATTGTGGTTTTGATTTGCATTTCTCTAATAATGAGTGATGTTGAGCATCTTTTCAAATCCACACACATATGGACACCTTATCTTTGACAAAGGAGGCAAGAATATACAATGGAGTAAAGACAATCTCTTTAACAAGTGGTGCTGGGAAAACTGGTCAAACACTTGTAAAAGAATGAAACTAGATCACTTTCTAACACCGCACACAAAAATAAACTCAAAATGGATTAAAGATCTAAATGTAAGATCAGAAACTATAAAACTCCTAGAGGAGAATATAGGCAAAACACTCTCAGACATAAATCACAGCAGGATCCTCTATGATCCACCTCCCAGAATTTTGGAAATAAAAGCAAAAATAAACAAATGGGATCTAATTAAAATTAAAAGCTTCTGCACAACAACGGAAAATATAAGCAAGGTGAAAGGACAGCCTTCTGAATGGGAGAAAATAATAGCAAATGAAGCAACTGACAAACAACTAATCTCAAAAATATACAAGCAACTTCTGCAGCTCAATTCCAGAAAAATAAATGACCCAATCAAAAAATGGGCCAAAGAACTAAATAGACATTTCTCCAAAGAAGACATACGGATGGTCTCCTTTAAAATAGACTGGTTGGATCTCCTTGCAGTCCAAGGGACTCTCAAGAGTCTTCTCCAACACCACAGTTCAAAAGCATCAATTCTTTGGTGCTCAGCTTTATTCACAGTCCAACTCTCACATCCATACATGACCACAGGAAAACCATAGCCTTGACTAGACGGACCTTAGTCGGCAAAGTAATGTCTCTGCTTTTGAATATACTATCTAGGTTGGTCATAACTTTCCTTCCAAGGAGTAAGCGTCTTTTAATTTCATGGCTGCAGTCACCATCTGCAGTGATTTTGGAGCCCCGCAAAATAAAGTCTGACACTGTTTCCACTGTTTCTCCATCTATTTGCCATGAAGTGATGGGACCAGATGCCATGATCTTCGTTTTCTGAATGTTGAGCTTTAAGCCCACTTTTCACTCTCCTCTTTCACTTCCATCAAGAGGCTTTGTAGTTCCTCTTCACTTTCTTCCATAACGGTGGTGTCATCTGCATATCTGAGGTTATAATATTTCTCCCGGCAATCTTGATTCCACTTGTGCTTCTTCCAGCCCAGCGTTTCTCATGATGCATTCTGCATAGAAGTTAAATAAGCAAGGTGACAATATTCAGACTTGACATACTCCTTTTCCTATTTGGAACCAGTTTGTTGTTCCATGTCCAGTTCTAACTGTTGCTTCCTGACCTGCATATAGGTTTCTCAAGAGGCTGGTCAATTGGTCTGGTATTCCTATCTTTTGAAGAACTTTCCACAGTTTATTGTGATCCACACAGTCCTAGTCTCTAGTTAATTTTTATCAGCCATTTTATGCTCCTTAAACTTTTACATTTCAAATAGTCTTACCTTATCTTGTTTAAAATGCTGGATCTTCAAAAAATATTTTGGTTCTCCAAGACATAGATTCATATTTTCCTATTAAAAACATGAACTTGATCTGAATGTTTAATCCTGGTGAGGCTTAGTGAGAATATAATAATTTCCACTGGGTGAGGCTTGGTGCTATTTCTTTTCTAATGCTTGATAACTGATGAAAAAACAATAGCTGCTGATGAGTGAGTGCTTATGTGGCACTTTTCTGTTCCTCTGAATGAAGGAAGAGTGTCATTATCCATGGTACAAAGTGTCAATATCAAGAGCTGTTTGCTCAGTGAGGCCAGGGACATTGAAAATGATAATTATATCTTTTCTTCCTCAAGGCCATCTAATTACAATAGAAAAAATTTGAATCCATAAATAACGATTCTCATCTGGCATGATAAAATTAATCTCCTTACTCTGATCACATATATGTAACATGCTTTTATTTGTGTTTTATATATATATATATTTCTTTATCTATATAGATACACATGCACATGTATTTTTTCTCTTGCCAATTTCTTAGCAAATCATTTAGACATAACATCTGTACCCTTTGACACTATAACAGGGTTGGATAGAACACACGATCCCTTAGGGACTGAAGTATGATAAAAGAATCCTTTAACTTATATTGACACAATTATTCTCTCTTTAAAGAATCAATCATGGACACTGGAAACTGCTTTTGATTACTTAAAAAAAGACTTCGACAGAATTTTAGAGCAGCATTGAATGTTTTCTATATGTACCAATACATATTAACAGTAAAAAGAGACATTTGCATAAATTGCTGCTGCTGCTGCTAAGTCGCTTCAGTCGTGTCCGACTCTGTGCGACCCCATAGACGGCAGCCCACCAGGCTCCCCCGTCCCTGGGATTCTCCAGACAAGAACACTGGAGTGGGTTGCCATTTCCTTCTCCAATGCATGAAAGTGAAAAGTGAAAGTGAAGTTGCTCAGTCGTGTCGACTCTTAGTGACTCCATGGACTGCAGCCTACGAGGCTCCTCCAGCCATGGGATTCTCCAGGCAACAGTACTGGAGTGGGGTGCCATTGCCTTCTCTGGATTGCACCAATTAAGGCTACATAATTTCCTGAGTTTTGCCACCATGGACAACATTCTGATCATCTCATCTTTAGTGTTGTCTCAGTAAAGTGTGACTAAAAATATTCTTTACAGACTTCCCTGGTGGTCCTGCGGTTGGGAATCTGCCTGCCAGTGCAGAGGACACGGGTTTGATCTCTGGTCTGGGACGATTCCACAGACCTTAGTTCCACAGAGCAGCCAAGTCAGTGCACCACAACTACTCGGCCTACATTCTAAAGCCCATGTTCTGAAACAAGAGAAGCCACTGCAATGAGAAGCCTGCATGCCGCAGCAAACAGCAGCCCCTGATCCCTGCAAGTAGAGAAAGCCCATGTGCAGAAATGAAGAACCAGGACAGCCAAAAATAAATACATTAAAAATATATATTCTGTGCATAACAGGAGCTGGTTAACTTGAAATTTCAGTACAATCAGATTGAAAGAGATCATTTATTGACATTCATAACACTTTTCCCCCCTCTTTTTCTAACTTTATTAGTTGGCACAGGTTGCTTTTCTACTGCATTGCAAAAATCTGTATTACATTTTAGGAGAACTCATTTAAGAATCCAATTTAAATCCTGAGTATAATGTTGCATGCAGATTTTAACAAAAGCGCTCCTGTTGTACTTTTGCTTAGCAGGTCACTGTAACCTCCCTGCACAGACAGCTCACTACAAAGCAAGCATCGCCACACTCCTATCTTGAGCGGTCCTGGCTGGAAGTGGGTTACACAAAAGGCACACGCATTCCGTCCAGGAAGCATAAAGTCGGTTATGCATGCCATTTTACTCTAACATTTTAGCGTACATACCATGCAACTACACATTTCTCTAGTGTCTCTGTTTTACAAGAAACATGGGAATATACTGGGCTTCCCAGGTGACGCTAGTGGTAAAGAACCCACCTGCCAATGCAGGAGACCTGGGTTAAATCCCTGTGTTGGGACGATCCCTTGGAGGAGGGCATGGCAACCCACTCCAGTCCTCTTGCCCGGAGAATCCCATCCACAGAGGAGCCTGGTGGGCTACAGTTCATAGGGTCACAAAACTCAAACATGACTGAAGTGACTTAGCAGGCAGGCACGGGAATATATAAAAGTAAAAAAAAAGTAGAAATTGAACTCTGGGGCTGGAGGCACTGCCTGAAAAGGTCCCACTAATGGGTGACTTTGATCAGCTACATGTAGATTGAGAACCCTGATCTTCACTGAAGGTTGCTCTTTTCCATGAATGTTGACTAATCTTCATTTCTGCTGCTCAACACAAGGGCACAGATATCTGACTGGGTTGCATATCAGCCAGGCTGCCCCCCAGAATGGCACAAAAATTATATGCCAACATGCAACCTACACTTGAAGCACATTTTTCAGTGTTGCCTGAGATCCTATTTGATGTTTAGATTAGAAAGAAGGCTTAGAATCATTCAATCTCAAAGTACTTTTTCCAGGTTTAAAGGTACAATATTGTCCCTTCTTCATTTTCACTAAAGTCTATCAGAAGGAGACGATAAACTGATATGAAGACTCATTAGAAAGAGACATTCACCCAATAATTTTGTTATGATAGGCCAGCAGGATGGGCTGTTTTTGAGGTGTATATACCACTACCTTGGCCACATTCGAGCTACCACCTTGATGTCGCTAGACATGAAGTTAGGAAAAAGTTTAGTTCAGTTCAGTCACTCAGTAGTGTCCGACTCTTTGTGACCCCATGAGTTGCAGCACACCAGGCCTCCCTGTCCATCACCCACACCAGGAGTTCACTCAAACTCACATTGAGTCAGTGATGCGATCCAGCATTCTCATCCTCGGTTGTCCCCTTCTCCTCCTGCCCTCAGTCCCTCCCGCCCTCAGTCCCTCCCAGCATCAGAGTCTTTTCCAATGAGTCAACTCTTCCCATGAGGTGGCCAAAGTACTGGAGTTTCAGCTTTAGCATCATTCCTTCCAAAGAACACACAGGACCGATCTCCTTTAAAATAGACTAGTTGGATCTCCTTGCAGTCCAAGGGACCCTCAAGAGTCTTCTCCAACATCACAGTTCAAAAGCATCAATTCTTCAGTGCTCAGCTTTCTTCACAGTCTAACTCTCATATCCATACATGACCACAGGAAAAACCATAGCCTTGACTAGATGGACCTTTGTAGGCAAAGTAATATCTCTGCTTTTCAATATGCTATCTAGGTTGGTCATAACTTTCCTTCCAAGGAGTAAGCGTCTTTTAAGTTCATGGCTGCAATCACCATCTGCAGTGATTTTGGAGCCCCACAAAATAACGTCTGACACTGTTTCCACTGTTTCTCCAACTATTTGCCATGAAGTGATGGGACCAGATGCCATGATCTTCGTTTTCTGAATGTTGAGCTTTAAGCCCACTTTTTCACTCTCTTCTTTCACTTTCATCAAGAGGCTTTTTAGTTCCTCTTCACTTTCTGCCATAAGGCTGGTGTCATCTGCATATCTGAGGTTATTGATATTTTTCCCAGCAATCTTGATTCCAGCTTGTGCTTCTTCCAGCCCAGCATTTCTCATGATGTACTCTGCATAGAAGTTAAATAAGCAGGGTGATAATATTCAGCCTTGATGTACTCTTTTTCCTATTTGGAACCAGTCTGTTTTTCCATGTCAGGTTCGAACTATTGCTTCCTGACCTGCATATAGGTTTCGCAAGAGGCAGGTCAGGTGGTCTGGTATTCCCATCTCTTTCAGAATTTTCCACAGTTTATTGTGATCCACACAGTCAAAGGCTTTGGCATAGTCAATAAAGCAGAAATAGATGGTTTTCTGGAACTCTGATGCTTTTTCCATGATCCAGCGGATGTTGGCAATTTGATCTCTGGTTCCTCTGCCTTTTCTAAAACCAGCTTGAACATCTGGAAGTTCACGGTTCACGTATTGCTGAAGCCTGGCTTGGAGAGTTTTGAGCATTACGTTACTAGCATGTGAGATGAGTGCAATTGTGCGGTAGTTTGAGCGTTCTTTGGCATTGCCTTTCTTTGGGATTCGAATGAAAACTGACCTTTTCCAGTCCTGTGACCACTGCTGAGTTTTCCAAATTTGCTGGCATATTGAGTGCAGCACTTTCACAGCATCATCTTTCAGGATTTGAAATAGTTCAACTGGAATTCCATCACCTCCACTAGCTTTGTTCGTAGTGATGCTTTCTAAGGCCCACTTGACTTCACATTCCAAGATGTCTGGCTCTAGGTGAGTGATCACACCATAGTGATTATCTTGGTCATGAAGATCTTTTTTGTACAGTTCTTCTGTGTATTCTTGCCACCTCTTCTTAATCTCTTCTGCTTCTGTTAGGTCCATACCATCTCTGTCCTTTATCAAGCCCATCTTTGCATGAAGTTTTCCCTTGGTATCTCTAATTTTCTTGAAGAGATCTCTAGTCTTTCCCATTCTGTTGTTTTCCTCTGTTTCTTTTTTTTAAAATATAAATTTATGTGTTTTATTTGGAGGTTAATTACTTTACAATATTGTATTGGTTTTGCCATGATCACTGAGGAAGGCTTTCTTATCTCTTCTTGCTATTCTTTGGATCTCTGCATTCAGATGCTTATATCTTTCCTTTTCTCCTTTGCTTTTCACTTCTCTTCTTTTCACAGCTATTTGTAAGCCCTCCCCAGACAGCCATTTTGCTTTTTTGCATTTCTTTTCCATGGGGGTGGTCTTGATCCCTGTCTCCTGTACAATGTCATGAACCTCAGGGAAAACATTATCCCATAACTAAATATCCCTTCACAGGAACATAACATGGAACTTAGACAAGAAAATTAGAGTTGGACGAGTTTTGAATATTTATTAATTTTACTTTAAATGTATTTTATGTATAAATTATATTTAAAATTTAATAGCGTGTGTGGTTGCCAGCTGGCTCACACACGTGCATGCTCAGTCACTCAGTAGTGTCCAACTCTTTGCGACTCCGTGGTGTGTAGAACAGCAGGCTCCTCTGTCAAGGGATTCTCCAAGCAAGAATACTGAAACAGGCTGCTATTTCCTTCTCCAAGCGATCTTCCCAACCAGGATATCGATCACATGTACTTCCTACACTGGCAGGGGAATTTTTTTTAACCACCGAGCCACCTGGAAAACTCCAACTGGCTCACAAAATTCCTAAAAATTTAACATTCAGCCCCTCCTAGTTGTTGTGAGCCATGTTTAGCACATCACTGGGTAAGGAGACTTTTATTATTTCATTTCATACAAATATAGTGAAGTGTGTCTTAGGCTTAAATTCTTGTTTGCATTCTTTATAGTTTTTGTTACAGAGTTCATTGTAAACATTATTAGAACAGTCACAAAGGAACTTGATATTTACTAAAATTTTTCCTGAAGCAAAACAAGAAATGAAAGGGAGAGCTTATTATCCAGCAGTATATACGTATATGTCTATTTATATAAGCAGTGAAAAGCCACCACTTCCCTATAGCTATAGTCCATCATTTATCTACTATGGAGACATACAGATTAATATGGTGAGAATCTATCTTCATTGGTCTACATTTGAATATAAACTGTGTTCTGGAAAAAGCATCTTAATTATTTTCAAGGAAACTAACTCTATAAAATATAATTTTATAAACCCATTCATAAATATTCTTAACTTTATTAACATGTATAGATACCTTTTAAAAAGTATTAATTTCTCCCTACAGTATTTACAGAATAACTTTTATTTTATGTAACTAACTATGGTGAGTGGAAAAAAATTAATGAGTCTCAAATTGATTGAATATGTGTCAAAAATGGGGCTTCGCTGGTTGCTGCTGCTGCTGCTGCTAAGTTGCTTCAGTCGTGTCTGACTCTGTGTGACCCCACTGACGGAACTCCACCAGGCTCCCCTGTCCCTGGGATTCTCCAGGCAAGAACACCGGAGTGGGTTGCCATTTCCTTCTCCAATGTATGAAAGTGAAAAGTGAAAGTGAAGTTGCTCAGTCGTGTCCGACTCTTTGCGACCCCATGGACTGCAGCCCACCAGACTGCTCCATCCATGGGATTTTCCAGGCAAGAGTACTGGAGTGGGGTGCCATTGCCTTCTCCATCGCTTGTTGCTTAGTGGTAAAGAATTTGTCTGCAATGTAGGTTCAATCCCTGAATCATGAAGATCCCCTGGAGAAGGAAATGGCAACCCACTCTAGTATTCTTGCCTGGGAAACCCCATGGACAATGGAACCTGGCAGACTACAGTTCACGGGGTCACAAAGAGTTGGACATGACTAAAAAAAAATAAAATAAAATCTGCCATCTACCTTAGGGTAAGGGCATATATTTTGCCATGAACATACCGATTTACTCAAAAAGTGAACGTTTCCATAAATTGCAAGCAATGGCAATAATAATGTAGATATTAAGAAAGCAAATGGGAATAAAGCTTTACCCAGAGAATTATGATATATTATAAATTGAAGGACCAGTAACCAGACTTGATTAGCTCATAGGAGTCTTTGTTGAGTTGGTCCCAGATTAACAGCTGGAAGCGAGCTCTGGGCCTGACTGCTGAGTGCTAATTAATACCACTTGCTGTCAACACTCATTACAAGAGGCACAAAATTGTATTTTTCAAAAAGTGTCACTGAACTAATAATTTCAGATGGATGCTGACAACCTTAAATAGCAGAGGTTTTTAGCAACTTAAGAAATAAATTTGCAAGATTTCAGCAAGTCTATTTAAAATGTGCATATGAATTATTTTATAATGTTTGAAATAGTTGAAAAGGTGATAACAATATGATCTTTAACCTGATAATACATCATTTTAATGCTATGATGTCTTCATTTATTATGGAATTCAATAGGACTTTAAAAAATTTTAATTTCAACTATATATGGACTAACATCTAAGTGATCAACTATTTTTGGGTTTTGAACATCTTTGAAAAAAATCTTCCTGAATGTAAGGAATACCTGTTAGTCAAGAAGAAAGTGCTTTTTAAAAATTTTAATGTATCATGAATCATGATTTGAGGCACTTTACTTGAAAGGGATGAAAGAGGTTAGGAGACACTTAGTCCGTGTAAAATAGAATTTGATCTTTGCAGTCTTATCTTCTACTGGACCATGAGTCATGGATGTGTATTAATAAAAGGCACATCAGCTGTCGCACAATGAAACAGCCCCAGGCAAGCATCTCCCAAATAGGAAAACTTGGCTTATTAGAGAAGTTCTGGATGTAGGCTGTGGCCTGGAAAGGCTGCACACTTCCGTGTTTACACAACACATTCATCTGAGGATTTTGCAAACTTTGCAAACACACATTTGTTAATTTTCACAGCACCTCCAGGAACCAGGCAGTGTGAAAGAGGATCATTCGCACAAGAAAGCTGGGAGGTGAGTTTGTCAGGAGTCACAATGAAATCGATAGAGTGATTTTGCTGTGCATACATAGGTGCTCAATAAATACCAGTAATGGAGCCGAATCAGAGCCCGAGCTAAGTAGTCACCGCTTTCCCTCTTCCTCCCTTCTTTCTTCCCTCCCTCCCTTGCTTCCTCCTTTTCTTCGTATTTTCACACTATGAAAGTTAATTCTTTTTGCTCAAGGGATCATATTGCAAGCATTAAACCAAGTGTGGCCTTTGATTCCATGAGAAAACCAGCAAAAGTTCTTAGTTTCAAAAAGCACACTCAGCAGACTGATATATTTAGAGGCAGAAAAATGTTCTTAAATGTTAGTGTTTAAAATTCTGAGTGTTTATTATAAATTCAAGGATGTGGAGACTCTGGGGTTGTCTGTGAATCTCTGGAAATAGAACTCCCATGAGTGGGGATGAGGAAGCTCCTGAGAGGGTGAAGAGGACACAGGAGGGTCAGTGGTTGGTCAGTGGACTCTCCCACTGCTGAGGAAGGGCTGTCCTGAGAGTGATGGATACGCGGCTTCACCATCTGATTTTAGAACTGCAGAATCTTCCCATCCCCTCTCCTTGGCCCCTTTCCTCAGAACCTGTCTGTTGAGCATTTGGTGTTAACTCCTGTTTCACTATTAGTGTTCCACATGCCTGTGTAGAGCTTCATGGCATTACCTTAAGACTCCCTCTGCTTTCCACGGATCTGTTTGAGAACAGTGCCTCTGGAGGAATCTAGAAGCATCTGCCCCATCTTACACATTTTAACAGCATCGATCCTGGATCATTGTTCTTCCAGTTACTTGAGTATTTAATGATTGCTTTGGGAACACTTAGATTTAATAGTTCAAATTTCAAATTCTGTTGGCTATCTGGCTAGTTAAATTGGACCACTCTTCTTCCTTCTTTCACTCAATACATGACTGGCTGTCTTACAGTGGAGCAGACTCAGAAAACATATTTAATCTCATCTATCAGATATCTGAAGTCAGGAAGGGTGTTCTTATAAGCTGTGTGCTGCCATTTTCCTTTGGTGGGATGGATTATTTGAGTTGCAAAGCCAGGTTAGAATACACCTTTCTTAATTCCTTCTAGAGAAAATTTCTATCCATTAGAAAGAATTTATTTCTAATCTTGTTAACAAAGTACATTTGTGATGAATAAATCAGCACTGATCAATGTAAATGTTTATCAACATTATTAATACAAACTTTTCACTACTGAATTTAATGAATATTAGAAGGTTGTCCTGAGCGTTTTTCAAGAAGAACTTACATGAGGAGGCCACACTGGCCCTTCAAGTGGTCAGCAAATGTCACAGCCCCAGTGTCCTTGGCCCCTCATGAACATGGGCTACACTGCTTTCAGATTCTTCCACTGCAACTGGGTGATTTTCACTGGGGGGTTATCTCTCCTGGTTCTTTTCTATAGAGACACAATACCAGAAATTCATGCTTCTCCTCAGATAGTCCCTGCTTATGATGATATATAATACTGGTTATACAATTACGTTTAATTTAAACTTCTATAGCTATTTCTAAGCTATAGCTTCCTCTAAAGAAGGAGCTGGCATTCTTTCTGCATTTCAGAGATGGTTTGCAAGTCTCTGCTGACTCACTGGTGAAGAATGTGGGTAGGGGGAACAGATGCGTTTCTTGGTGGCAGAATTAAGCTGTATTTTCCTTCTTTAGAAGTTTCTTAATCTCCAAAATATACAAGCAACTAATGCAGCTCAACATCAGAAAAACAAACAACCCAATCAAAAAAATGGGCGGAAGACCTAAACAGTTCTCCCAAGAAGACATACAGATGGTTAACAAACACAGGAAAAGATGCTCAACCTCACTCGCTATTAGAGCAATGCAAATGAAAACTACAATGTAGTGTCACCTCACATGGGTCATACTGGCCATCATCAAGAAGTCCACAAACAGTAAATGCTGGAGAGGATCTGGAGGAAAGAGAACCCTCCTATACTGCTGGTGGGAATGTAAACTGAGACACCGCTATGGAGAACAGTATGGAGATTCTTTAAAAAACTAGGAATAAAACCACCATGAGACCCAGAAATCCCACTACTGGGCATATGCCCTGAGAAAAGCCTAATTCAAAAAGACACATGCACCCCAATATTCATTGCAGCACTGTGTACAATAGTTAAGAAATGGAAGCAACCCATTGACAGATGAATGGATAAAGAAGTTGTGGTACATATATACAACGGAATATGACTCAGCCATAAAAAAGAACACAATCAAGTCAATTGTAGTGAGGTGGATGAACCTAGAGTCTATAATACAGAGTGAAGTAAGTCAGAAAGAAATAAACAAATGTCACATATTAACACATATATATGGACTCTAGAAAAAACAGTACTGATGAACCTTTTTCCTGGGCAGGAACGGAGACACCGATGTAGAGAATGGACTTTTGGATACAGAGGGGAAAGGAGAGGAGGGGACACATTGAGAGAGTAACAGTTACATATATACCCTGCCATATGTAACAGAGAGATAGCTAGTGGGAAGCTGCCGCGTAGCATAGGGAGCTCAGCTCAGTGCTCCGTGATGACTTACAGAGGCGGACGGGGTGGTGGTGGGAGGAAGGCTCAAGAGGGACGGGGTGTAAGTACATGTTTAACTGATTCATTTTGCCGCACAGCAAAAAGTAACACAGCACTGTAAAGCAACTATATTCCAATTAAAAATAAATTAAAAAAACAAAATAAACATTTCTTTGTGGGGTGCAAATACTAGAGGTGAATCACGTGGCAAACTGCTGTTAGCTAGCACTTTTCTGACATCTGGCACAGAACAAGAATTGAGATCCAGGAAGAAATGAGGGTGCCATTTCATTGGGAGATAAAATAAGGGGAGATTGATGGGGGCCTAATAGGGGTTCAGAAATCAAACTTTCTACTTTGAGGTTTTGCCCAAGACCCACTGCCTTCTGCTGGTAAAATCCTTCAATCCTCCCCTTTTTCTCTAAATCATTGTGCCACCTTCTTACCGTCACCACGAAGACTGAACTCAAGGGCAAGGGGTTTCCCAGGATCCCCAGTCTTGTAACAGCCTGGAAGAAGGACAATCAGTCTCTTTCCCACCGCCTCACCCTCTGCTCCAGCCCTTACTTTCCAACAGGGGGCGGACCTCGAGCAAGGCACGGGTTTTCACACTTGGATCTTCAAAGAATGAGGCCCATTTTGGTCTTGTTGAAAAAACTCATTTATCTAAATGAGCAGGAACCCGACCAGGGCTTCCAACCGAGTGGACTAAACCTTTAAAGCAATTCCTTCATTGCTCAAAATGATTTGGGAAGTGATTAAAGTGAACTGTGACAGAATCCCTATGAATACCTTGGCTCTGCACATTTTCACACTGAGAGGATGAATCTGACTCTTCACAGCCAGAAGTCATCCAGAGCCAACTCTGGTGAGGAAGCTGACCACGCAGGGGGAGTCTTTTTAGTTGGAAAATACGGTGGGAATAGAAAGCCACTTGGCTAAGTCATGTGACCTGTATGCTGACTTAAAGTCAGTCCCCGAGGAGAGTGCTGTAGCTGTTCTGAGAATCGGGGGCAGCACTGGTGCAAGACCTGAGACCAGGGGTCTGTTCTGAGCCTGTGGAAGCATAAAATCGATGACCTGTAACATTTGTTTGAAAATAAGCCTTGTCACTTTACTGTCAAACATATTCTACTGCTGTCTGATGTCTTCCTCCAGGCATCTTCCTCTTCATTTATTTATTGGCTCATTTAACGAGGATTTGCTCATCTACATTCTGTTGATGTTAAGAGAAATACCCAGAGTCAGATTGCCTGGGTCCAAACACCACTCTGACACTTTGGGTTGTGCCACCTTGGGCAAGGATACCTATACTTTCTGGCCCTTGGACACCTCAGCCATGCAGAATATGTATAGCATGAGTCCTGCTGAGTGATTCAGCGATCAATGCACTCACTGCCTGGCGCCCATAGGAAGGACTTCACCAATGTCAGACATCAACTAAGTTTTCCTGTAAACTACTCACTGTGCTGCTGAAATTCCTGGTTTGGGACTGAAATGAATCATAATACTAATGAATAAGCTTAAATACATTCAATAAACATAATATTGAAATAGGCAAGAATACTGGAGTGGGTAGCCATTCCCTTCTTCAGGGGATTTCCTGATCCAGGGGTCAAACCCGGGTCTGCTTCACTGAAGGCAGATTCTTTACCATCTGAGCCACCAGGGAAGCCCTTTCAAACAATACCACTTTGATTATTTATTTAAACTTTAAAATCCTCTAAAAATATTCACAGATTTATCTGGGTAATTATACCAGTGACCAAAACATAACTTGTATGACAATGGTAGATAAATGACAGCTATTTAAAATTCATATATGCTAATGGCCCTGAAAAATCCTCATTAAAAGCCACTGATGCTTTAATCTGAAAGCTCTTAGCATTTCAACTGTAAAAAAGCACATTACCTTCACATAACAATATTGAGGTATGAGCTACAGAAGAACATTTTGCATGAAATCCCACTACTATTCTTCTGGAAATGTAGCACATTGACCAAGAGTGGATAGTTTCACTTATCAAATAATAAGTGAGATGGTGTTCTAATAAGACGCCCTCAAGGATGCTGAGAGCCGAACTCCTATGGCCAGAATCTACCTCTGACTCGTGGAAATGGGATGCTCTGCTGTGAAATTCAGTAGCACAAGGCTGGAGTCTTTTTCTTTGAGTTACCAAGGACTGACGTCCACTCTCTTTTCCCTTGTATGTGTTTCCACATTTATAGTATCCATTTCCTTCACAGAAACAACGCGTCTGCATTTCTCACCAAGTGGGCAGATGTAGAAGTGCCCTCTGGTTAAGAGAATGTTGAAGAATAATAAAGCCTTTCCATAAGGTTTTCGAAACAATAGTTTTAAGAAGGATCCCACCAAAGGTATGATTTCCCAGTTATTTTGGCAGTTGCAATTATAGTGCCTTGGACTTAAATGCTTAATTAGGAGCCTTTGGAAAGTTTCATGTCAAGCTAAAAATATTTCTAATGTACACTCTCTGCTTACTCAAAGCTGTGTGGAGCTGTAATTTACAAAGGAAACTTGTTTCTTTAATTGTTGTGTCAGTCAGCACAAGCACGGGGGGCAACCCAGCATGATCGTGTTTATATTTAGCTGTGCCAGTGGCCGTGAAATGTTACAACCTTCATAGTTTAGGAAAAGGTTGGGGACATTATTTCCATATAACTGATTGCTTCACAATTTGTTTTTTTCTCTAAGTATGTACTTGGAAGAATTTTTATGTCGGATCCTTGCTTTTTTCTTTACAAGGTGCTTTACAAGGTTGGGTTAGTTTCAGGTGTACAGCACAGTGACTCAGTTATAGATATATACCTATTCTTTTTAAGATTCTTTCCATTACAGGTTATTATAAGATATTGAGTATAGGTCCCTGGGCAATACAGGGAACCTTGCTGTTTATCTATTTCATAAATAGCTGTGTGTACATGTTAACTCCAAGCTCCTAATTTATTCCTGTGTCCTCCTCTTTGGTGACCATAGGTTTGCTTCTTGTTGAGGACTTTTACTTCTGTTCTTACAATTTTCCTTCCCTTCAGAGTGAAGACTTGAAGAAAGTTTATAACTCGATTCCCATATTTTGTGTTACAGTGAATCATCACAGAAAGTTAGATTAACAGAAAATTTACACTAATATGTAGCATATGAATTATAGAGGTTTATTTTATCTGAGTTCTATTTTTATACCGTCTTTGGTTTCTAAAGAATATGTTTCATTTTGGAATAAATGTAGAGAGGAATAAACTGAAGAGAAGTGCGTATTTTCAGGATGACTCACCTATTTGCCAAATGTGAGAGGAGAGAAGAGGAAAAAACAAAGACAAATGAGCAAAGAACAAGGAAGGATGCCTTGGGCTTTCCCAGGACTCCCTGGCTTTCCAGCCTTGCACATCCATGACGCAGCCTTCCCCGGGAGCTGTTCTCATTGGATGAGCTCCTCCTCCAAGTACGGGGGCCTGAGTCACGTCCATGCCAGAGATTTAGATGGCTATGGGCTGTCAGCCCAGCTTTGCCATCTCCAGCAAAGCTGGGAGATGGACTACACAATATTGCTGAGAATCGGGGTCCTCCTCAGAAAATGGGCATGACAGGAAGTGTTCACAGGTTGTCCAGCCACACTTATGAGCCAGCGTCTGCATGCGACACCTCCTCGGGGAGTTACAGTTGTTAATTCTTGTGATCATGACAGTTGCTATCTACAGGTAGAGGAGACACTCTCCAGCTATCATGTAAAGATGTGCCAAAGAAGCATGGAGACTTGGCAATGAACTTACAAAGAGAGAATGGGGTTTCGCTCTCTTTCTGGAATTCCCTCCAGCAGATGATGTTCACACCTCAGGTCAGGCTAAGTCCCACGCCCCAGTAACTTTCAAGCGCTATTTCTTAGAGCTGACTCTCCTCCCCTCAGAAAACTTTTTAGCCTGATCTCTGATGAACTTGTGCTTTATGATGTGTGGTAGTCTCTAGTTTGTGGAATTTCATTTATACTATTCAGTGAGTTTTGATTAAAATTATTTTTGTACTCAAAAACTAAAAATAAAAACAGCAAAAGACACAGCAATTCCACTTCTGAATATATATATAACAAATACCAAAACACAAATTTAAAAAGCTATATATACCCCAATACTCAGAGCAGCTCTATTTACAATAGCTAAGATGTGGGAGCAACCTGAATGCTTATCAGCAGAGGACTGGATAAAGAAGATGTGGTCCATACATACAACAGAATATTACTCAGCCATAAAAAGAAAGAAATAATGCCATTTGCTGCAATATGGACAGACTTGGAGGGTATTATGCTAAGTGAAATAAGTCAGACAGAGAAAGGCAAATATTGCATCTTATAACTTACATATGGAACCTAAAAAATATAAAATTAATAAAAGAAACTAGTGAAAGCGAATATAACAACAACAAAAAAAAAAGCAGAGTCACAGATACAGAGAACAAACTAACGGTTACCAGTGGGGACAGTGGAGGAGGGGCAATATAGGGGTAGTTTAAACAGTACAAACTATTAGGTATAAAATTAATTAGCTACAAGAACAAACTGTACAATGCAGGGTATATGGCCAATATTTTATAATTATAAATGGAGTATGATTTTTAAAATTGCACGTTACAGTATCATATACCAGTAACATGCTTCTGAGCTGTGGTGTTGGAGAAGACTCTTGAGAGTCCCATGGACTGCAAGGAGATCCAACCAGTCTATTCTAAAGGAGACCAGTCCTGGGTGTTCTTTGGAAAGAATGATGCTAAAGCTGAAACTCCAGTACTTTAGCCATCTCATGCAAAGAGTTGACTCATCAGAAAAGACCCTGATGCTGGGAGGGATTGGGGGCAGGAGGAGAAGGGGATGACAGAGGATGAGATGGCTGGATGGCATCACCGACTCAATGGACGTGAGTCTGAGTGAAGTCCGGATATTGGTGATGGACAGGGAGGCCTGGCATGCTGTGATTCATGGGGTCGCAAAGAGTCGGACATGACTGAGCGACTGAACTGAACTGAACTGATATCAGTAACATAATATGGGACATCAACTATACTTCAATTAAAAAAAAACCTAAACTAAATATTATTTTTGTATTTTATGTGCATTATTCAAAGAGGTAAGATGATGGCAGTTAGGGACCCCTGGACAATTAAGAGACAAAAGCAATCTTCTAAAAATTATTAACATTTTAATACATTTGTTTTATGCTGTATTTGATTTAAATATCAACATCCTTTTACTGTTTAATAGTAACTGCAGTAATGTATAGAGTTACATGCATGCATGCATGCGCAGTCGCTCAGTCGTGTCTGATTCTTTGCAACTCCATGGACTGTAGCCCACCAGGCTCCTCTGTCCTTGGGAATTCCCAGGCAAGAATACTGGAGTGGGTTGCCATATCCTCCTCCAGAAGATCTTCCTGACTCAGGAATCGAACCTGAATCTCCTGCGTGTCCTGCATTGCAGCCGGATTCTTTACCCACTGAACCACCTGGGAAGCCCTGTCTGTATAGGATTAACCTATTATCAAAACAAGTGGGCATATGTGTTCTACATCTTTTATGAAATAAGTACTGGAATTCAGTGTTTAATTGGTGCCCTGCATATAAATGAAAGAAAGGGCATTTTCTTACTTAAGCGGTTTGAAGGGAAAATCAGGTGTAATATCGGCAGAGAGAGCTTGGGGTTTATGGTGAATAAAAAAGAAATATGGCACTCAGCCTGTAACAATTATAGTCCTAGGAGGGATAAAAATAAGAAAGAATGTGGAAATCTAGAGATATTTCTTTCAGTATCCTAAGTGTTATGCAATAAAGATCTGGTAGAGAGTGACGTGCTTCTAAGACAGAAGAAGGATGAGGACATGTCCATGACACAGTCATAAATAAAGTTGGAACAATGGGTAAACACAATTTAAGAAGGTCTTTTCCAGCTAGATGTCTTCCCTGTTAGCTCTGTTGGTGAAGAATCCACGGGCAAAGTAGGAGACCCTGGTTCAATTCCTGGGTTGGGAAGACCTGCTGGAGAAGGGATAGGCTACCCACTCTGGTATTCTTGGGTTTCCCTTGTGGCTCAGCTGGTAATGAATCTGCCTGCAACATGGGAGACCTGGGTTCGATCCCTGGGTTGGGAAGATCCCCTGGAGAAGAGAAAGGCTACCCATTCCAGTATTCTGGCCTGAAGAATTCCATGGATGAGTTCATGTGGTCTCAAAGAGTCAGATACAACTGAGTGACTTTCACTTTTCCAGCTAAATAGAAGTTTTGACTCAATTTAAGTAATAAGTACCTGGCTGGTCTTCACCAACAGAAGTATACAATCAAAATAGAATTTTTACAAAATGAATAGTAATTATGATAGTCTTACAAAAAGCAATCAGTGAGCAATATGCAAGGCAACTGGAAAGAGGCATTACAAGATGTGGTGCCAGCTTACAAGCTGTGGCTGCAACAGGCGGCAGCTCATTTAAGATGGATTTGCTCAGCAATTTTGCATTAAACATTGCCATGGATTACTCAGTAAGTGATGGAAAAATTCTCTCTGAATTACTTGGAATTGGGGTTGATTTCTCAATTATTTGAGCATTGTAGGTGATTATTTCAGAGAAGGTAAGAACCAGGGACAAAAGGAAAACACAACGTTTGAATCTGTGTAAAATGTCACCCGTTGGCTTTCCGGTATGACCGTGTCAATGTAACTGCATGTTTGTGTAGCTTGTTCTCTCAGGGCTGCTGCAGACAGTGGGCTATGACTGCCTGACCCTCAGGAATCTGTGTGAATTGTAGCCTTCAGGAATTTACCTGTTATTGCAATAACTTTGCAATGTTATTACAACGTTTCTGGAAAATGGAAGTACAGTGTTTTGTTCCATGAAATCAATGGGAAGAACAAGGTTCTAAATGAACCTTTTGCAAGTAACTATAAATTCTGGTGAAAATACAGAAATAACTACCTGAAGTCTCTGAAGAGTGAACACAGGTAGGAATATTCTGAAGGGAGTAAAGATTTGGAGGAGGAACTAGCATGAGCTGTGTTTCAGGCTTTTGCAGCCTTACCTTAAGGGTCTCTGGGGCCACCTGCAGAAGGAGCCATAAGAGAGAAAGTGAGAGTCTATGAAGGGGACCCCAAAGCATGGGCAGATTCTGCCCAAGACTCTTCCTAGGCCCTGAAGCTGTGTGTGCAGGACATAGCTGAGACACATTCAAGGCAAGCTGGCCTACTAGCCAGTGCAGGCGAAACAGCTGGCAGCATGTGTCTAACCAATCACCGCTGACAGAAAACCCTCCACACCCTTTGGAGGAACATAATGGAATGCAGAGTCTCCACAACACAATACTCACAATGTCCAGGACACGATCCAAAATTATGTGAGAAAAAGTGACAACACATGACCCATTTCCAAGGGGAAAACAGCCACCAGATGCCAACCCTGAGATGACACAATTGTTGGAATCCTAAGACAAAGATTTTAAAGCAGTCATTATAAAATGCTCAATTGATAAAACAAAATACTCGGGCAAAAATAAAATGATATTAAACTATCTCGGGGGGGGGAATGAAAAGTGAAAACCAACATATTACAATGATTTCTAAACACATATAAAAAGTATCTGGAGAAAAGGGTGTCTTTTTAAAATTTTTTTACTGCACAAATGCACTGAACGGGCTGCCCATCAAATTCATATTTCTGGAAAATACCTAAAGCTTATTGCTCTTGGAAGGCCATAAAAATAGTCAAAACTTACCCAGGAAAAATTACTTTCATTAAGTCCTTGGAATTAGCCTCATATGACAAGGGAGCTAAAACATAATTTAGCAATGCTAGGTGAGAACTAAAACATGCAAAATTTCCACTCAGTTCCATATCCTACAGACTTCCAGGAAACAGAATAAAGAACATTTATGAAGAGAATAATAGTTATGCAAAGTGGCATGAAGTTAATTTCTCAAAAATTTTTGGTCCGTAACTATTCTTTCAAATGTTGGTGATTTTTAGGTGGTATAATGAAATAATATACATTAAAATGTATATTTGATGAAAAGTGAAAGTGATATAATCTGTGACCAAATATTTTATCTTCTTTTATGAAGCTATGGTTTGTATCTGTAGTCACACCAATGTGGTAAGAATATTTGTGGATGATTATGGAATTTATTCACTGATTTCTTTTTACATAGTATTGTTTTGTTTATCTCTGCAGGGAATACAAAGGTCTATTTTGTAAGCTGATTTGATGAGAACCTTCTAGCGTACTGTACAAGAAGCATAAGAAGCAAAGGAATTCAATCAGTCATGTGCTCAAGAGGAAAGTTACTAATTCTGATGCCTTATGCAGACAATTTGTGCTTGGAGAACTGACTGGGAGCTCTCAGAGAACTTGCTGGCTGTGGTCAGCATGATCAGTGTTTTCTTAGCCACATTAAACCAGACAATAGCATATTCTCCAAATATTACAGGTATCAAGACACTTATATGATTTCTCACATTAACTTTGTTAGGATTAATAATATGAATGTTTTACACTGGCAAAGGAAACTGTTGTAAAGGAAACCCTGTAATATAAACTGAGAGGCAAACTTTATTTCTTCCTTTTCTAAATGATTTTTTGGGGGGCTCAAGGGATATATACCCATATTTTTACTGTGACCATTCCCATGTATCTTTTCTCCAATGAGGATGGAAGTTCTTTAATACTCATAACTGTGTTACTCTTGTTACTCTTGTAACTCATAACTGTGTTACATTTCTCTGACAGTTCACATTGTACCTTGCATGAGTATTAAATATGGAGGCTCAGAAATAAGAGATATTTATATAAAATTAGGTCTGGACAAGTAACTTGAACTGCCCAAACTAGAGTTTTCTCATCTACCCTGTAAAGGTTTGTATAAGACAGAGCAGGTAAAGTGCATATATTAAGACCTGAAATATAGTAAGTACTAAAAAAAGGAGCGATTGTGCTTATATTATTGTACTTGGTAAAAAAAGTCACTGGATGAATGACCAAATGAACAATGACACAATTTCATTAATGTGAATATTTTGTCTCATTATGACTTCAAAAGATGTGGTAAATGGTTCATTTGTAGTTTTGCATAAAAAGTGAACTAAAACACTATTTGGCAAGCCTAGGTGAGAACTGAAATATGTAAAATTTTCACTCAGTTCCATATTCTCACAGACTTCCAGGGAATAGAACGTATAACAGCATTGGTAAACAGAATGCCTGTTGTGAATGTGATGAGCAGATGAATCTTACAATCACTTATCAGCACTTAGAAACTTTAACACATTATCCCAAGTCAAAGGGTAAAATGGAGGATGGAAATATAAAGATGAAAAGACATGATCTTGTTTTGAAAAGGTTTCATTTAGTAACTGAAACAATAGATTATTGGTTTAGACAGTGGTCCCAGACACTGGGACCTAGCTAGGGATTATAAAATAAACCATGCAGTATAAAAATGTATGTATACATAAACATGAGCTTCCCAGGTGGCTCAGTGGTAAAGAACACACTGGTGATGCAGGAGATGCGGGCTTAATCCCTGGGTTGGGAAGATGCCCTGGAGAAGAAAATGACAACCCACTCAAGTATATGAATTTGAGCAAACTCTGGGAGACAGTGGAGGACAGAGGAGCCTGGCATGCTGCCGTCTATGGGGTCACAAAGAGTCACAACTTACTGACTGAACAACAATTATACATAAATGTATATGTATATGCATATATACAGAAGGAAATGGCAACCCACTCAAGTATTCTCGCCTGGAAAATTCCATGGACAAAGGATCCTGGTAGGCTACAGTCCATGGGGTTGCAAAGAGTCGGACACGACTGAGCGACCTCACTTTCTTTCTTTCTGTAGCTCCTTTTGGAGAAGGAAATGGCAACCCACTCCAGTATTCTTGCCTGGAGAATCCCATGGACAGAGGGGCCTGGTGGGCTGCCGTCTATGGGGCTGCAAAGAGTCGGACATGAGTAAGCAACTAAAGCACACACATACACACACAAAACTTGTTTTGCAAACTTCCTTTACTTCTGCTTTAATAAATATACTCTAATTTTAGATACTTATCTGAGAGTCAGAAAATCATCAGTTTATGCCCCAAAGACTCATTATCTGCTTTGCTATTTGTCATTTAATACATGCTCTGTTTTTAAGATTCAAGCCCATTTTGTTAATAACGTGCAGCTTGACTAGACATTGTAATGAGTCCCAACACTTTTCTCACTTTCTGATTAGACAGTCACCTAAATCTCAACTCACATCGAATTACATGGATAGTGAGGAACCCAACAGAACAGAACACAAGCACAAAAACAACGGGCAAAGAGAACACAAACACCCCTACAGACAGGTCAGCGATTTGCTAATACATGGTTAACAACTGACTCTAAACAAAATACATGCCAAAGCCCTGAGTAGCAGCATTTGCTACTTTCTGCGGCATAAATTCTCCATCTCTGACTGATCGCAAGCTACCTGTGTAAGACCAATGAAAGCAGAATTAGGGAGAAAAGTGCAGTAATGCACTATTATACTGTCTGCCCACCAGAAAAGTATGGTGGACATAAACAACCTTGAGAGTTATAACAGTAAAGCATAGTAAACAATTAGGACATAATGGACTCAGAGTTTCTATGGCCTTTATTTTTAATGTAATTTATTTAATTTTAAGTTTATATAGCTTAATTGTTAATAGACGCCAAAGTACAAAATTCCTGAAAATTCTTTGTTGGACTTTGGTGAGCCAGTATGAGCCGGCAGCACACCCAGCATGTAGTGCAGTGTTCAAAGGCAGGGCATGGGAGCTAAGGCTAGACTCAGCCATCTCTGGGCATTACTGGTCCAATAACCTAATCAACCTTCACCTCAGTGTTCTCATCTATGTAATTACAGTACCTACTTATAGAGCTGTTGCAAAGATAAATTAAGGAAATACCTGTATGACACATAGTACAATATCTGAAACATAATATATTCACACACTATATTGTTTTAAATTGTTACTACCACAATACATTACCTGTAAAATGACTCTGTTCATGCTGAAATAAAAACACCTTGAAATTTTACTGATATGAAAACATATTTCTTATTTTGTGATGTAGTAAGAGACAGTCAGTTTTGTTTCCTAGACAGCAGATGGCAATCTGCTTCTAGAAATCGAAGGGGGGGGAAAAACAAGTCTCAAGCAATATGATTGATGCTGTAATTTATAAGTTGGTTTGAAAAGAAGAAAGGGATTCTCTACATTCTGTATACATGTGCAGTAAGAGGCTTCACCTTAGATAATAATTTTGGCTAGCTGAGAATCAGACTGAAGTTGGATCCTGAGGCTACCTCTAGGCTTGACAGGAGAGAGCACTTTAATATATAAATAATAGTCATTGTATTTAGTGACAGGGAGGAAAGAAACCCTTAAGTCCATGCCTATAAGTTTTGTATAAAATTTATATTGTACACTTCTTGCAAAGAAAAGGAAAAAAATTCAACACAGTCCTGAGTTTGAGACATATTTACATATTTGAAACAGAGGTTGACTGAAATATGGTGATGCCTTTATAAAAAAGATTTCCACCATTTATGGTCATAGAGTAAGAAGCCAAACTAGCTCAGTCCAGCAGATTTGGGGGGGGGGCACCTGGAAAATGATATAAATCAAATGGGACTTGGAATCAACAGAAAAATCAACATTCCACTTGAAAATCATTCAGCAAAAATAGTGATGGTGAAGTGTCATTGGTGACATGTGTTGATGGAAGTTATGAAAACATTCTAAGAAAAGATTATAGGGTTTGCTTTGGCTTTCCACACAGTGGGACGATCCTATCTCCACATAAAAGAACCAAGATGAGTGGGGTTTTGCAGCAGAAGGTCAATTCCAAAGTTTCCTTAAGGGAATAGGGTAGAATCTATGGAGTCTTGGCCTTACTACCAAGAGGTACTTTATGTTTTGTGGGATGATTCTGACAGATATCTTGTTGCCAGGAACAGTTTCCTCAAATTATAAACACCAATGCCTTGGTCCTCTAAGTATCTTCCAAAGTGCTCTATTTAGAGTCCCTACTTTTCCAAGTTTCTCTTGCCTTGAGAATCTCATGAATGGTGTGAAAAGGCAAAAAAGATATGACACTGAAAGATGAACTCCCTAGGTCAGTAGGTGCCCAATATACTCCTGGAGAAAAGTGGAGAAATAGCTCCAGAAGGAATGAAGAGGCTAAGCCAAAGAAGGAAAAACATCCAGCTCTGGATGTGTCTGATGGTGAAAGTAAGGTTCATTGCTGTAAAGAAAAATATTGCATAGGAACCTGTAATGTTAGGTCCATGAATCAAGGTAAATTGGAAGTGGTCAAACAGGAGATGGTAAGAGTGAACATTGACATTTTAGGAATCTGTGAACTAAAATGGACTGGAATTGGTGACTTTAATTCAGATGACCATTATATCTACTACTGTGGGCAAGAATCCCTTAGAAAATGTAGTACCCCTCATAGTCAACAAGAGTGTGAAATCCAGTAATTGGGTGCAATCTCAAAGATGACAGAATGATCTCTGTTCATTTCCCAGGCAGACCATTCAATATCACAGTAATCCAAGTCTATGCCCCAACCACTAATGCTAAAGAAGCTGTAGGTTCTATGAAGACCTAAAAGACCTTCTAGAACTACCACCAAAAAAAGACCTTCTAGAACTACCCCTATGATGATGTCCTTTTCATCACAGGGGACTGGAATGCAAAAGTAGGAAGTCAAGAGTATCTGGAGAAAGAGGAAAGTTTGGCCTTAGAGTAAAAAATGAAGCAAGGCATTTTTTGTTTGAGAATGCAAAATGGTCATAGCAAAGAGTTTTACCAACAGAATGCACTGGCCATAATAAAACCCTCTTCCAACAACACAAGAGATGACTCTACACATGATATTAGCAGATGGTCAATACCAAAACCAGATTGATTATATTATTTGTAGTTGAAGGTGGAGAAGTTCTATACAGTCAGCAAAAACAATACTGGGAGCTGACTGTGGCTCAGATCATGAACTCTGTATTGCAAACTTCAGATTTAGATTGAAGAAAGTATAAAAAACCACTATGCCACTCACGTATGACCTAAATTAAAACCCTTATGATTATATACTGGAAGTGACAAATAAAGGGATTAGATATGATAGACAGAGGACCTGAAGAACTATGGACAGAGGTTCATGACATTGTACAGGAGGCAGTGATCAAAACCATCCCCAAGAAAAAAGAAATGCAAAAGGGCAAAATGGTTGTCTGAGAGGGTCTTACAAATATTTGAGAAAGAAGAGAAGTGAAAGGCAAAGGAGAAAAGGAAAGATATACCATTCTGAATGCAGAGTTCCAAAGAATAGCAAGGAGGAATAAGAAAACCTTCCCAACTGATCAGTGCAAAGAAAAAGTGGAAAACAATAGAAAGGGAAAGATGAGAGATATTTTCAAGAAAATTAGAGATACTAAGGGGACATTTTATGCAAAGTGGCACAATGAAAAACAGAAATAGCACGGACCTAATGGAAGCAGAAAGTGTTAAGAAGAGGTGGCAAGAATACATGAAGAACTATACAAAAAAAGATCTTAATGACACAGATAATCATGATGGTGTGATCACTCATCTAGAGCCAGACATCTTGGAGTGTGAAATCAAGTGGGCCTTAGGAAGCATCACTACAAACAAAGCTAGTGGATGTGACGGAATTCTGGCTGAGCTATTTCAAGCCCTAAAAGATGATTCTGTTAAAGTGCTGCACTCAATATGCCAGGAAATCTGGAAAACTCAGCAGTGACCACAGGATTGGAAAATGTCAGTTTCATTCCAATTTCAAACAAAGGCAATGCCAAAGAATATTCAAACTACAGCACAGTTGCACTCATTTCACATGCTAGCAAAGTAATGCTCAAAATTCTCCAAGGTAGGTTTCAACAGTACATGAACCAAGAGTTTCCAGATTTTCGAGGTGGATTTAGAAAAGGCAGAGGAACACGAGACCAAGTTGCCAACATCTGTTGGATCATAGAAAATGTAAGGGAATTCCAGAAAAACATCTACTTCTGCTTCATTGACTATGCTAAAGCCTTTGACTGGGTGGATCACAGCAAACTGGAAAATTCTTGAAGAGATGAGAATACCATACCACTTTACCTGCCTTCTGAGAAATCTGTATGCAGTCAAGAAGCAACAGTTAGAACCGAACAAGGAACAATGGACTGGTTCCAAATTCGGAAAGGAGTATGTCAAGGGTGTATATTGCCACCCTGCTTATTTAACTTCCATGTAGAGTATATCATGCAAAATGCCTGGCTGAATAAAGCACAAGCTGGAATCAAGTTTGCCAGGAGAAATATCAATAACCTCAGATATGCAGATGACACCACCCTTATGGCAGAAAGTGAAGAGGAACTAACCTTCGATGAAGGTGAAATAGGAGAGTGAAAAGACTGGCTTAAAACTTAATTTTCAGAAAACTAAGATCATGGCATCCGGTCCCATCACTTCATGGCAAATAGATGGAGAAACAATGGAAACAGAGTCAGACTTTACTTTCTTGGGTTCTAAAATCACTGCAGATGGTGACTGCAGCCATGAAATTGAAAAATGCTTGCTCCTTGGAAGAAAAGCTATGACAAACCTAGACAGCATATCACAAAGCAGAGATATTACTTTGCCAACAAAGGTTGGTATAGTCTAAGCTACGGTTTTTTCAGTAGTCAGGTATGGATGTGAGAGTTGGATCATAAAGAAGGCTGAGTGCCAAAGAATTAATGCTTTTGAACTGTGGTGTCAGAGAAGACTCTTGAGAGTCCAGTGGACTGCAAAGAGATCAAAACAGTCAATCCTAAAGCAAATCAATCCTGAATACTTATTGGAAGGACTGATGCTGAAGCTGAAGCTCCAATACTTTGGCCACCTGATGCGAAGAGCCGTCTCATTAGAAAAGACACTGATGCTGGGATAAAATGAAGGCAGAAGGAGAAGGAGATGACAGAGTACAAGACAGTTGGATGGCATCACTGATTCAATGGACATGAGTTTGAGCAAGCTCCAGGAGATGGTGAAGGACAGGGAAGCCTGACATGCTGCAGTCCATGGGGTCACAAAGTTTGGACACAACTGAGCTACTGAACATCAACAACTTTTTAAAAACTCATTTATCCTAGGAAAAAGACAAAGTTGTCCAATCTCACCACTTTTACTCAACATCGGTTTGAAAGTCCTAGACACAGTAAACAGACAAGCAAAAGAAATAAAAAATATCCAAATTGAAAATGAATAAGTAAAAGTGTCACTGTTTGCAGATGACATGATACTGTACATAGAAAATAAAAGGTGTCATCAGAAAAATATGGGAGTTCATTAATGGATTTGGTAAAGTTGCAGTATATAAATCTAACACAGAGAAATCTCTTGCATTTCTAAGCACTAAGAATAAAAAAATCAAAAAGAGAAATTAAGGAAGCAGTCCCATTTATCATTTCATGAAAAATAATTAAATAACTAGGAATAAACCTTAAGGAGGCAAAGCACATATACTCTGAAAACTGACTCTGATGAGAGAAAGAAAAGATAGCACAAACATAAGGAAAGATACACTTGGACTGGAAGAATCATTATTGTTAAAGTGACCATACTATCCAAAGCAATCTATAGATTCAATGAAATCTTTAACATAAAACCAATGACATTTTTTATGGAGCTAGAATGAAAATATTAATAATTGTATGGTAGTATAAAAAATCCCAAATAGTCAAAATAATCTTGAGAAGGAAGAATAGAGTACTGATTGCCTGCCATTGACCTGATACGGAGAAATCAGTCTGCTTGACTTCAAAGTACATGAGAAAGCTCCAGTAATCAAAATGGTATGGATCTGGTACAAAAACAGATACATGTATCAGTGAAACAGGGTAGAAAGCCCAGAAATAAACTCATATTCTTATGTTAAGTCTACAACAAAGGAATGAAAAATATACAATGAAGGAAAGATAGCCTCTTCAGTAAGTGGTGCTGGGAAAACTGGACAGCTACATGTAAAAGAATTAAATTAGAATGCTCTTTAATACCATATACAAAATCAACTCAAAATGGATTAAAGCCCTAAATGTAAGACTGGATATTAAAACTCCTAGAGGAAAACATACACAGACATCTTTGACGTCAATCACAGAAATATCTTTTTGGATCCAACTCTGAGTAATGAAAATTAAAAACAAATGGGACCTAATTAAACTTAAAAGCTTTTGCACAGCAAAGGAAATCATAAACAAAACTGAAAGACAACATATGGTCTGGGAGGAAATATTTTCAAATGATACTACCAACAGGGATTAATTTTCAAAATATATAAACAGTTCATACAGCTTAATATCAAAAAAGACCAAACAACCCAATCAAAAAATAAGCAGAAGACCTAAAATGACATTTCTCTAAAGAAGACATACAGATGGCCAACAAGCACATGAAAAGATGCTCAACATTACTAATTACTAGATAAATGCAAATCAAAACTACAATAAGATTTCACTTCACACCAGTCAAAATCGCTATCATCAAAAGCTCTACACATAATAAATGTTGGAGAGGGTGTGGAAAAAAGAGAGCCCTAGTACACTATTGGTGGAAATGTAATTGGTGCAGTCACTATGGAGAACGGTATGGAAGTTCTTTAAAAAACTAAAAATAGAATTACCATACGGTTCTTTAATCCCACTCCTGAACATATATCCAGAGAAAGTCATACTTCAAAAAGATACATGCATCCCAATGTTCACAGCAGCAGTATTTATAATAGCCAAGACATAGATAAATGGATGTACATATACACAATGGAACATTAATCAGCCATAATAAATGTAATAATGCCATTTGTAGTAACATTGATGGACCTCGAGACTATCATACTAAGTGAAATAAGTCAGAGAAAGACAAATATCATATGATACACTTACACGTGAAATCTAAAATATAATACAAGTGAACTTATATATGAAACAGATGTAGACCCAGACATAGAAAACAAACATGGCTATCAAAGGGGAAATGGTGGGAGGGATAAATTAGCAGTTTGAGATTAACATATATACACTACTAATATAAAACAGATAAACAATGTGATCTATATACAGCACAGGGAACTATACTCAATATCTTATAATAACCTATAATTGAAAATAATCAGAAAAACAATATATATATTTAATCTGAATCACTTTGCTGTACACCTGAAACTAACAGAACAGTTTACATTTACTATACGACAATAAAAATGCAAAAGAAACTTTAGAAAAAGTGATTTATCTTACTTACATACATACTTTTTTAAAATTTATTTTAATTGGAAGTTAATTACTTTACAATATTGTATTGGCTTTGCCATACATTAACATGAATCCACCACAGGTATACACGTGTTCCCCATCCTGAACTCCCCTTCCACATCCCTCCCCATACCATCCCTCTGGGTCATCCCAGTGCACCAGCCCCAAGCATCCTGTATCATGCATTGAACCTGGACTGGCAACTCGTTTCATATATGATATTATACATGTTTCAATGCCGCTCTCCCAAATCATCCCACCCTTTCCCTCTCCCACAGAGTCCAAAAGACTTTCTATACATCTGTGTCTCTTTTGCTATCTCGCATACAGGGTTATCGTTACCATCTTTCTAAATTCCATATATATGCTCTAGTATACTGTATTGGTGTTTTTCTTTCTGGCTTACTTCACTCTGTATAATAAGCTCCACTTTCATCCACCTCATTAGAACTGATTCAAATGTATTCTCTTTAATGGCTGCATAATACTCCATTGTGTATATGTACCACAGCTTTCTTATCCATTCATCTGCTGGTGGACGTCTAGGTTGCTTCCATGTCCTGGCTATTATAGACAGTGAAAAATATGGAACGCTTCACGAATTTGCGTGTCATGCTTGCGCAGGGGTCATGCTAATCTTCTCTGTATCATTCCAATTTTAGTATATGTGCTGCCAAAGCAAGCACTTACATACATACTTTACCATCAAAGGAATATCCACAATACTCCAAACTGAACCTCTTACAGGAATATGTGCTACTTCTGAGCAGTACAGGAACTATCAATTTATCCTTATATAAGAGAAACCTATATGCAGGTCAGGAAGCAACAGTTAGAACTGGACATGGAACAACAGACTAGTTTCAAATAGGAAAAGGAGTACATCAAAGCTGTATATTGTCACCCTGCTTATTTTATATTGTCACTCTGCTTATTTAACTTCTATGCAGAGTACATCATGAGAAACGCTGGGCTGGAAGAAGCACAAGCTGAAATCAAGATTGCTGGGAGAAATATCAATAACCTCAGATATGCAAATGACACCAGCCTTATGGCAGAAAGTGAAGAGGAACTAAAAGCCTCTTGATGAAAGGGAAAGAGGAGAGTGAAAAAGTTGGCTTAAAGCTCAACATTCAGAAAACAAAGATCATGGCATCTGGTCCCATCACTTCATGGCAAATCGATGGGGAAACAGTGGAAACAGTGTCAGACTTTATTTTGGGGGGCTCCAAAATCACTGCAGACAGTGACTGCAGCCATGAAATTAAAAGACGCTTACTCCTTGGAAGAAAAGTTATGACCAACCTAGATAGCATATTCAAAAGCAGAGACATTACTTTGCCAACAAAGGTCTGTCTAGTCAAGGCTATGGTTTTCCAGGAGTCATGTATGGATGTGAGAGTTGGACTGTGAAGAAAGCTGAGCACCAAAGAATTGATGCTTTTGAACTGTGGTGTTGGAGAAGACTCTTGAGAGTCCCTTGGACTGCCAGGAGATCCAACCAGTCCATTCTAAAGGAGATCAGTCCTGGGTGTTCTTTGTTTTTTTGTTTGTTTGTTTTTTGTTTTTTGTTTTTTATTTTCCTTTGCTGGGAGGCCCTACAATGATCGCTTCCCTTTTTATTTTTTATTTATTTTTAATTTTTTTAAGTTTTTTATTTTTTAAATTTTAATATCTTTAATTCTTTGGAAGGGCTGATGCTAAAGCTGAAACTCCGATACTTTGGTCACCTCATACAAAGAGTTGACTCATTGGAAAAGACTCTGATGCTGGGAGGGATTTCGGACAGGAGGAGAAGGAGATGACAGATGATGAGATGACATCACTGACTTGATGGACGTGAGTTTGAGTGAACTCCTGGTGTTGGTGATGGACAGGGAAGCCTGGCGTGCTGCAATTCATGGGGTCGCAAAGAGTCGAACATGACTGAGTAACTGAACTGAACTAAACTGAAAGGGTAGGTACTTTGCAGTCAATTCAAATCTCTTTTTCTATACTGAAGTACATTTAGTAAAATATTTTTTTCTTTCACTTTTAGAGCTTTAAAAACATAGTATAGAGAACAATGTAACAAACCTTTATATATTCAGCCCCTAAAGTTCCAAATGTTCACATGTTGTCATTTTGGCTTCTGATCTATTAATTTGGCTATAAAAGAACCAGATAACTTTTGATAAAACTGAGGTCCCTCTTTTTTTCCCAGCCCATCTTTCTGCTTCCCTCACCAGACACAATTATTATCATAGATCAGGTGTGTATCTTTTCAGCCTATAAATTTATACTCTCATTACATTCCTAATCCATAACCCATCTATAGTATTGTTTAATGCTCATTATTAAATTTACATGGTGATATAGTTCCATATGCTATTTGTAACTTGCTTCTTTCAGTCATTCATCTTAATCTTTTTGTGATCTGATGTTGAAAATTATATATATATAGGTCATTTCTGTATTTGCTATGTCGTTATTCCATCACATAAATATTCTATATTTTACATTTTCTTGGGAAAGAATATTTCATTTTCCCTAAAAGCAGTCCTGAAAAAAAAACCAGGTAATTTATCATCTTCAAAAACATTATTGGTTTCAATTTCTAATTTCAAATTTAGTCCAGTGCAGAAAATCTAGAAATCAATCAAGTGAATAACAAACACAATCTTCTCCAATCCATTTAAAGTATTAAGTGAATATTGATATTCTATTAATATTTTGATATGGGGCTTTCTAAGGATACATACATTTACCAAAAATGACACCCCAGTGCACAGGCCACTTGTCAAAGGGTTCATAAATATTTTGATTCTTTCACATATTCTTATTCTGATTTGATCACAATGAATTTAAAAAGGCACCTATTGAGAGAAGTTGCAAAAATAAAGTCTTATTTCCAAGTGCAGAATCACTGAAAGCCTGGGCAATGCACCGGTGAGCAGGCTAGGGGGTCGATGGCAGGCAAGCTGCACACAGACACGGTCTTCATTTCCCCTGTGTACCTGCTAACACCCTCACAAGGGTGACCATGTGTGAACTCCTTCCTGGTCTCCACCAGTGGTTTTACATACACATGTTAAACTGAAATTACTTGAAAAAAAAAAAAAGGATGCTTGCTTGTTTTGGTGTTAACAATTCGGTACAAAAGTAACATTCTTTTTTTTTACTTTTATACACTAATACTTATATAATTTGGTACTAAGTCCTCTTAAGATTCCAAAATGAAAGAAAGCCGCAGCACTATTCATAATCATAGCACTGTTACTCACAACTGTCCAAAAATGGAAATAATCCAGAAATCTATCAATAGATGTCAATGTGCACAAAATGTGTAATATACACACAACAAAATACTATTCAGACATAAAAATCAATGAGATTCTGATGTATGTTCAACATGGATGCACCTTGAAAATATATGCCAAGTGAAACAAGCCAGCCACAATAGGACAAATACTGTACAATTCCATTTATATGAGGTCCCTGGAATAGCCAGATTTACAGTGACAGGAAGGAGAAGAAGGGGGAGCAGGCCCCAGGAAGGAGAACAAGTGAGGTTACTAAGTAGCGGGAACAGAATTCCAGCCTGGGATGGTGACCAAGTTCTAGAGTAGGATGGGGCGATGCTTACCCAGCACTGTGAATGGATTCCATGCCATTGAATTGTACACTTAACATGGAAAACTTTATGTTATATATTTTACCAAAATAAAAAAGAGAAAATCAATCATTCTAAGCGATCATACAAAGCTGGCATTTTTACATTGACTATTTCATTATTTTTTGGTGGGGCGAAACATGATGGAAGAGTTGGAGGCTCCAGTGGGAGAGTCTGTTTTCTGAAAGGATTTCTATTTTTCAGTTCTTGCAGGAGAAGAGAGCCTTTGGGAGACAGTGTTTGTCTGACTAAACAAGATATTGAGGGGATTTTCCCTTAGCAAACACAGAGCAGGATTTTTTCAGCCTCGGCACAACTGACATTTTGGTCCCAATAAGTCTTCTGCAGGGGCATCCTGTGTGCTCAGGATGTTCACCAGCTTGCCTGGCCTCCACCACCTGTACTTTTAACAAAATCCCAGCCCTGGCTGAGAACCCTTGCTGTAAAGCCACTTAAAACAGAAACAATACTGAAAGCCAGAGCTGGCCATTAAAATGTGGGTAAAAGGTATTAAGACCCTGTTCTCTGTGATTCTTTCAAATGCCTCCTCATCTGTCACTACACAAATGGTAAGCCCCTCAGCCCACACTTGGGGTTGTCCACAATCTGTCTGCAAATTAGTCCTACCGCCCACCACTTTCTCAGAGAAACCTTCTGTCTCATGAAAACGTGCCTCATTTCAAACACCTATTCACTCTCTCACAACATGCTTTTTATCACATCTTCCCTTTGCCTAGAATTCCCAGGCCTTCTCCTCCCCTGATGGGACTTCTATTTATATTTGATGTCTTTGCTGCTGGTTCAGATGCCACCTCCTCCCTGAATGCTTCCTTGATTCTTCGGACCAAAGTATCCTTTCTCTTGGAAGCCCGGTGGCATCTGCTAAATGGCCTAACCTATTCACGTGGCAAATCCACACTGCACAATTTGGGGTGTATATCTTACGTTCCAACCCTTCAGAGATGTATAGGAAGCAAGTGAGGGCGTAGTTTTGGAACCTGGGAGTACTTCACCTGGAGATCGAGAGCTGGGAGTCTTCTGTGAAGAGAGGCTGACAGGATCCATGGGGCTGGATGAACTCACCTAGTGAGAGTTTGCAATTCAGGGACAGAGTCAGTAGCATCTCAGGGGTGGGCAAAGGCAGATGATGGAGAGAAATAAGGAGTGATGAAATACTGAAATGATGTCTGCATTTACTTTATTAAAAAAATTAAGTTCTTCTATGAGAAAAAAAAAAAAAAAGCCTCTCCTTCAGTTCCTAGCACCGGGACTTCCACATAGAGTGTGTGTGGTGGATGCATGAAAGAGTTACAAGGGGAGAAAGAGCGAGGTTTCTAACTATTAAAACGTCATTTGCAAGCGAATCAAAAACCAATGCAATATTGTAAAGGAATTAACCTCCAATTAAAATAAATACATTTATATTAAAAAAAGAAGGCTCCTTTACCAGGTTTGTGCCGCAGAAATGCTTCCAGCCCCAAACAACTCATCCATCTAACTACTGCATGAAATTCAACTTTAAAAGTTGAATTTAAAAGTTACCTTTAAAAGTCCTTTGTTTTTGTGAGTTGTTTTTTTTTTTTTTTCAGATTTTAAGGATGTATTTAAATAAGCAGAGGCTAGTTAATAAGAGTCTCTCTTTAACAAGCCCTTAGCAGACTGTTGTAGGGTCCCTGGGGATGAGAGTATCACTGGAGAACCATGGTTCATGGGAAGGAGAAGCAAGCCAGTGAGACTAGATGCAGGACACACCACAGCTGGACTGATTTACCATGAGTGTATTATATATATACATGCAAACATACTTGTATGTATAAATATATATCTAGAAATGCATAGATATGTGTGTATGTATATATATATATGTATTTATTTTGTGGGTTGTATTAAAAGAAGGAATTAAAAAGAACTTAAGATCACAGCAGAAATACTGAAGAGATAATATGAAAGATAAATATGCTCATTTTTAGGCAGATAGGCATTCATGACAGCTGAAATAAAAGCCTTTTTTTTTTTCCTGTTAGAAGCAGGACATATTTCTTTCTATTCATTATTTCTTATAATATTCCTGTAGCTTCAGAGGCAAAAGACTGGTAGAGAGACACTGACTTTCACTCTTTCTAAGCTACAAAAAAATGACTGTTGTTTCTAAATTTAGCTCATTATAATTATCTGGTTTTCCCCCAAACGTGCCTGACTTGCCTGATTAGTCTAATCAGGGGCTCTAATGACTAAACTAAGGGGAAGGATGGCTGGCAACTAATGTATCCCTGGTGTCATATATGAGGATATATCTCTGTGGTGGTTACAGCAGATTAAATTGGTGTTTTCACACTGCAGGCGTGTATTCTACAGACATACCCTGAGCTGGTATATGCAAACCATGGTCCCCCAGAACCAGAACTCCTGGCAGGATGGTGGAAGCTGTGGTGGGACGTGGAGGAAGAGGAGCCCAAGATTCAGTCAGGCAGCTGTGAGGCTCCCTGCACAGCAGCCACCTTGACCCTGCGGAGGCAAGACATCTAGGCTGGCCTCCTAGATGCTAAACAAGCCTCCTTCGCTTGCTGACTCAGCCTGATTGAGGCTTTCCATCCACAGTCAAGGATGAAGCTTTCCACAAGAGCAACTGACTTCAACATACAAGTAACTGGTGTCATTCACCTATTACTCATTTGTTCATTCATTGGACACATGTAGAACCCATGTGCGCCAGGGGTGGTAGACAAACAGGAGCAACCCTTGCAAATGTCTTCCCGTTGCCCAGGAAGGAGGTGCCTGGGCTAAGGGAAGGTTTGCTCCCAGACTCAGCTTACTGTGGACCCCCAGGGTTCACATATTAGCCAGACCACCAGGTCACTTAGGCTTCTATCAAGGGCTGAACCATAAGGCCAGGCGGTTGATGACTCTAATTCAAGCTGCATTTGCCACGCTCATCAGACGAGCGAGCCTGTGAGGACAGCACCTGCTGATGCTTCTGCCCCTAGTCTGCACCCAGACACTCCTGTTGCCCTTCGACGCTGCCCTTTGCCAGCACAATTCCAATTGCTGAGGAAATACATACAAAACAGACAGAAAGCTTCACCCTCAGCATTTGAACATTCCAGCAAGGAAGCCAGATGACAAACACACTGTGTAAACACATAAAACACACCGGACTTCCCAAAGAGTCAGTGTGATGGAAAAACAGGCATCAGGAAAGGGGCAGAGTGTAGGGAGCTGGGTATGGGTCACCATCCCTTTGCAGAAGCAGATTTGGAGGGAGAGGGGGATAAAGAGTCCGAGGGCCTAGAACCTTTCAAGGTTGGGGGTGTGGAAAGTCAAGAAAAAGAGGAGGACCAGGGGTGCATCAGGTCAGCAATGGGGGAGGGCTTGCATTTTATTTTCCCCCAGGCTTCCCTTGTAGCTCAGCTGGGAAAGAATCTGCCTGCAGTGTGGGAAACCTGGATTCGATCCCTGGGTTGGGCAGATCCACTGGAGAAGGGAAAGGCTACCCAATCCAGAATTCTGGCCTGGAAAATCCCATGGACTAGTCCATGGGGTTGCAAAGAGTCAGACATGACTGAGAGACTTTCACGAATAGGGACAGAGTGATGCTTCACTTCACGTCACTTCTGGCTGCTCCTAAAACCAGGTACAACATTGCCCAGAGGTCCTCTAAGATGCTGCAGTTGATGAAGGGTCTTCATTTGTCAAGGTGGGTCCCTCTCCACCCCTGCCATCCAGCGATGCTCTGAGGATCAAAGGAGACAAAAGCTTTGAAAGGAACTTTGAAAACAAGGAATGCTGTCCATGTTGGCAAGAGAACATCACTGCAGAACTGGGCTAGAAATAAGCAGGGTGATGATTCCTGTATCCAAACATTACTGACTACAGTAGAAAGATGAGAGAGGGAGGGAGAGAGAGATGGAGAGATGGCCAGAGAGATGGAGAGATCAAACACAGGCTTGATTCCTCATGAACCTAAGTGCCAACCTGCTTGTCAGCTGACTCTTCTTTCTCCCTTCCTCTCCTACAGGGGAGAGCTCTGTTCCTCTGGTGCAATTTTGCTCCTGAACCATTTGACTGCAAAACCCAGGCTCCATTCTAGGACAAAAATACTGACTTTATCCTGTTAAGTAAATGTGTAAATTGAAAGGCAGGCTAATTTTGCCACCTCTCAAATTACTCAGGCAATAGAGATTAACAATAATTGCCAATTAGAAGAGAAGGAACATGGATGAGAAAAATATGTCTCTTAAGAACACATAACAAGGGTCAAGATTAAATAATAGATTAATGAATAATTTTATGCAAGAAACAAAATTAATAATTTCCTAACAGTAACAGTTTTGTTCTTTAAAAAAATCAAAATATTCATTATTTCATAGATGCCCTCTAAATTTATTAGAGAGCAAGCATTGATAAATTTGAAAACTATTTCTTTTGCTCAGTTACTTCTAAAATAGTAGGTAGGGAGTCTGCAATTAGTTTATGATTCATAAACTTCAAATATTAGTAATTATTTAGAAAAGGAAACTAATTTTCTTAAACAACATGAAAGCTAAACCTTCAATTTTTATCTCATTAGACTGTGATCCATCTTTAAACATGAATTACAGAAAGAACGTTAAACATAATACTTATTAATAGAAATAATTTACAAAAGTTAAAATGAATCTAACAAACACATGGAGGTATTTTACATATTATGTACTATGAAGGAAACTAATCATAAGTGTCTATTGACAGATGAATAGATTAAGAAAATGCGGTACCTATATGCGATGGAGTACTATTCAGTTATAAAAAAGAATGAAACAATGCCATCTGCAGCAACACGGATGGACCCATAGATTATTATACTAAATGAAGGAAGTCAGAGAAAGACAAAAATCATATGATACCACTTATAGGTGGAATCTAAAATATGATACAAGTGGATTTATTTACAAAACAAAGACTCATAGATAGAGAAAACAAACTCATGGTTACCAAAGGGGATAGCAGGGGGGAAGGGGAGTGGGGGGAGATAAATTAAGAACCTGGGATTAACTGCTCCACACTATATACATAAAATAGGTAAACAGTACTGTCCTACTGTAGAGCACAGGGAACCATATTCAATAACTTGTGCTAATCATAATGAAAAAAAATGTGGGAATATAAAGTGAAGTCTCTCAGTCACGTCTGACTCTTTGTGACCCCATGGACTGTGGCCCACCAGGCTCCTCTGTCCATGGGATTCTCAAGGCAGCTGGAGTGGGCTGCCATTTCCTTCTCCAGGGGATCTTCCTGACCCAGGGATCAGCCCGGGTCTCCCGCATTGCAGGCAGATTCTTTATAGTCTGAGCCACCAGGGAAGCCCTCTGTGTGTGTGTGTGTGTGTGTGTGTGTGTGTGTGTGTGTGTGTGTGTGCATGCGTGTATATGTATATAACTGAGAGCTTCCCACGTCGCACTAGTGGTAAAGAACCTACCTGTCAATGCAGGAGACATGAGCGACGCGGGTCAGATCCTTGGGTCAGGAAGATCCCCTGGAGCAGGGCATGGCAACCCACCCAGTATTCTTGCCTGAAGAATCCCATGGACAGAGGAGTCTGGCGGGCTACAGTCCATGGAGTCGCAGAGTCAGACATGACTCAAGCGACTTAGCACACACACACACACACGTATATAGTTGACTCATTTTGCTGTACACCCAAAACTAACACACTGTAAATTAGTTATATTTCAAGATTTTTTTTTTTTAATAAAAGGGATCATAGACAAATGCGGTGGATGAAGTAGATCAAAGCAATTGATCTGAAGGTGGCCTGGCTTCGCTGGGTGAAATGTATTTGGGCATATTGTGCTCACCATTCACAGTCTACTCATTACATTTGGTTTCCCAAGTTAATTAGAGGGTTCTTTTTTCCCATCTTCTCTACTTTTGAGGCCTTGAGTCAGCACGCGATTTGGCCATGGGGTGCAGCCTTTGAGGTATGGTCAGCTTACAAGAGGCCTGGGTCAGGGGCTGGGCCACCTGGCACCTGCCAACAGCACGTGGTGCTCCTCCCCCAGCTGCCACTGGCTCACAGCTGGTTATGGGGGACAGTGTTTGTGCCCAAACACCAACAGTGAGAAGAAACACAGGCAGAGTAAGAACGTCCCTGGGAGAGCCTTTTGGAAATGTGACATATTCTTACATGTGAAAATTTTAGGAGGTTCCTATAAGTACCTAGGTGGAATGGATTTGGGCATTTTCATGAGAAAAGATCTTGTTCATTTTTTACTGCTACATACCATCAGTATGAATGAACTCTGTGTATCAGCAGTAATCTGATGTGCAACCACCAGTTTGTGTTAAAATGTCATAAATATTCTCCCATTAAAACAGCACAGCACAATGCTCTATACTTCATTAAGCAGCTGCTTGCTGTGATTGTAAGAAGCAACTTTCCTTTCTTCATTTGGATATTAATACGGTTATTTTCAGTTCAGAATGTGAAAAGCATTAGACACAGGTTCAAATGGACAAGGAAGTCGAGTTGGGAAGACAGAATAATGCCTGTTAAAGAGGTCCATGTCCTAATGACCAGAACCTGTGATGCCACCTTACATGGCAAAGAGACTTTGGGGAGGTGATTAAACAACGGCTTTTGAGATGAAGAGACTTTCCTGAATTATCAGAGGGGCCCAATGCAATCACGGGGGTCCTTGTGAGAGGGAGGAGGAAGATCTGGGGACATGGGTTCAGGAGCCAAGGAATGAAGGTGGCTCTGGAATCTGGGACAGGAAGGATGTGGGTTCTCTCCTGGAGTCTCCAGAAGAAAGGCAGCTTGGCCAACTCCTGATCCTAGCCATGGGACATCTTGGACTCCTGACCTCCAGAACTGTGTTGTTTCAAGCCACTAAGTTTGCAGTTATTTGTTACAGCATAAATATGCAGTAAACACAGGATTTATACACTGATTTGCTCTCCCATTTTCTAATAAGCACTACAGGCTCAGTAAAAACAGAAGATAAAATGTGTGTGTGTGTGTGTGTGTGTGTGCTCACACTCAGTTATGATTGACTCTTTGCAACCCCATGGATTGTAGCCACCAGGTTCCTCTGTCCATAGAATTTTCCAGGCAAGAAAACTGGATCAGGTTGCCATTTCCTTCTCCAGGGAATCTTCCCGACCCAGGGATCAAGCCTGCACCTCCTGCACAGGTGGTTTCTTTACCAGCTGAGCCACTGGGGAAGCCCAAGATAAAACTTCAGTTCAGTTCAGTTCAGTCGCTCAGTCGTGTCAGACTCTCTGCGACCCCATGGATCGCAGCACGCCAGGCCTCCCTGTCCATCACCAACTCCCGGAGTTCACTCAGACTCGCGTCCATCGAGTCAGTGATGCCATCCAGCCATCTCATCCTCTGTTTATTTAAGGATAAAAACCAAAGACGTAGAAGTACCTGCCAGTTCTCAAATGCACAGCTTAAGAAGCCACTCTGGGAGCTTCTGTGGATGTCCCTCCTTTGCGATCTATCACAGGTGATTTTAAACCCTGGGCACAGGGTACAGACCATACTTATGAACATAGCTCAGCAGACACCCCACAAGAAGAGGTGGCTGGAAAATTTTCTAAGGAAACTTTGGCACATGATTCTACACTTAATCAACCAGTAAAAATTTTATTACAAACATTCCTTGTGGTTTGTGGAGAGTCTATAGATAATGCAGTCACCCAGATGACCTTGCATCTGAGCAGGAGCTAAGCAGGTGATAAGGACGGAATGTCTGTGTCCCCTCAGACTTACACGCAGAAGTGCTAACCCCTGTGATGGTATCTGGAGGGAGACTATGGGAAGTAACTGGATTCCAATAAGATAATGAGGGCGAGGCCCTCACAGCTGGATCAGTGCCCTTACAAGCAGAGGAAGAGAGAATAAAAGTGCTTCTGCCATGTAGAAATACAGCTTAAGGCACAGTCTTCAAGTGAGTAAGACCCAGCTGGTACCTTGATCTTAGACTCTAGAGAAATCAGTTTCTGTTATTCATGCCACCCAGTCTATGGTCT